>NW_021419079.1:0-314 GCF_001605985.2 Dendrobium catenatum | reverse complement strand
CACCTTCACCAGAGGCCCTCACCTTTGCCAAAGGCCTTCACCAACACCTGAGGCCCTCACCTTCACCAAAGGCCCTCACCTTTGCCAAAGGCCCTCACCTTCACCAAAGGCCCTCATCTTTGCTAGAGGCCCTCACATTTTCCAGAGGCCCTCACCTTCGTCGGACCACAGCCGTCGGACCATCTCTTGACGTCGTTGCTCCGTCGAACAACCACTTGAGACCCTGTGCTCAACCAGAACACCACCTGAGGCCCAGACTTCTACTGGGCCACTACCGGACGTCTAGAGTTCTACCAGAGTATCTCCCTACTACA
>NW_021419078.1:0-214 GCF_001605985.2 Dendrobium catenatum | reverse complement strand
TCTACCACCTCTATTCCAGAATTTGCCCCGAGAAGCACCTTTAAGCGTTTTTTCCACTAACCAATTTAAAGTCCTCGCCAGGATCTGAATAAGATTCAGAATCAGAAACAAATTCAGACGAATTATTCAACCAATCAGCATTGGGTTTAATGTTTTCACTCGATAGTTTAACAGGGATAGTAACCAGACATTGCGAATTAATCACTAATTCCTG
>NW_021419077.1:0-287 GCF_001605985.2 Dendrobium catenatum | reverse complement strand
GGGGTGCTGCCGAAATTTTCACTGAAATGTACAAAGATTTGAACAATTTGAAGACCTCAGCTGAGTAACAATATAGAAGACCTGTACTTGAACAGAAATGCACAGAACTTGAACTAAATGAGCAGAGGACCTGTACGATGAACAGTGGATTTGTGGACCTAAATCCGAACAAAATCTAAACGATTAATCAAGGCTCAAACCCAAATAAATAAAATCAAATTGAAACCAAAATCAAGTCAATACGAACATACATTTGAACTTGCAAGGACTTCAGAAGATCCTGAACA
>NW_021419076.1:0-231 GCF_001605985.2 Dendrobium catenatum | reverse complement strand
TTAAATAAATATCATAATATTAAAGTTCATGTTGTAATTTTTTTCCCTTTTTTTAGGATAAATATCGCAATATGATAAAGAGAGCTAATTTCTCCCGTTTTTTAGCGCAAGCTACGAATGCAAAAAAAAGGCATTTTTTTAATTTATAACATTGTCTAGGTCATATACTCCTTTATTGACTGCGGGAATGAAGCCTTTCTGTTGAATAATAGATGGTTAAGAGCATCTTTC
>NW_021419075.1:0-228 GCF_001605985.2 Dendrobium catenatum | reverse complement strand
CTCAGTTTGCCTATGATCTGTTTGAGATGATTGCAACATTTTATAAATATAGGCTTCATTTGGGATATAATTTTTTCATTACTTTGCTTTTTAGGCGACAACCATAGTTTCTGTTTGTCAATTACTTTTTCACCACTTTAAGTATCTTTTGTATCTGAAAGATACTTTATATTGCAGGACATTTAGGCCAATTAAGGCAGACTCATACACACATCACATACATAAGAC
>NW_021419074.1:0-2085 GCF_001605985.2 Dendrobium catenatum | reverse complement strand
ACTAATGCATCATGCCAATCATTTGTGATGTTGATAACATGTTGCCACTCTTGTTACTTCCTAAGCCAGATGTTAACCATAGAAGCAGTTTTTTCTTTCATTTAGTTTCAATTATTTATCATTTCTACCTTTTGATAATATGCAAATATTCGCTCTATTCAATAAGTTACATCCTTACCATCTAACATGCTTTTCTTAATCAACTTAGCTATGATGAGTAAAACTTACAAACTTCTCAAAACTTCAGATGCAAATGCTATTATTACAATGGTAACGATTGTTATTATGTTAAGTTTCTTTGAAATATGAACCAGTTAGTAGTTTGTTTGAAACTTAGTAATTTATGCTCAGAAGTAGTTTGTTCTTTCATTCAGTTTCAATTATTTATCATTTCTACCTTCTGATAATGTGCAAATATGTGCAAATATTCGCTATATTCAATAAGTTACATCCTTATCATCTAACATGCTTCTCTTAATCAATTTAGCTATAATGAGTAAAATTACAAACTTCTCAAAACTTTTAGATGCAAATACTATTATTACAATGGATGAACATTTCTGTAAACTTTGTTAAGATAATACCACACAAGTTGTATCATTTTTTGAGGGAAATGTGATGACCAATAAACATACTCTTCATCATGTTTACTCATGTGTGTATTCCTTGGAACAACAAGTATGCTTTACTTATGCTACAACCCTTAACTTCTACCATGTTCTATTAGTCACCATGTTTTGTAGGATTTTCACTAAGAGCATAGTTTTCCAATATGTTTGTGGCTTTTTAGAAGATTGTTTTCTTATATTTTTTCTATTTTGAATTAAACTTTTTTTTTGCAGTTTCTTTGGTTGGTGGACCACTACACACCCATTTTTTTGTTGATATTGCTAAATTGCAGACTAAGCATATATTGATTTTGCTGAGATATACAATAATTCTTCATTGGACAAGTGAGTATATTTTTTATTCTAGATTATATATAAATCACGAACAATCATGGATGTCAATGCTTGTTGTTATGCACATGGAGTACAATTTTATATAGAACTATTTTGGTTTTATGTTTAATCTTCTTAATCATTATTGCCTTGCCACCAATAGGCAAAACATGCCTTTGTTTGGAGAGGTAAGTAAGCCATTGTCTGGTACATGTGATCTATACTTCTTAACTCAATATGTCCAATCCAATTATGGTCAATTCAAGATCTACTTATAAAAGTATTGGTCGATATATTGCAGGAGACGATGGTTCAACCTATCAAGACTTGGCATGGCCCTTGTCACTACTCTGCCGCTAGGTTAAATGTTCAGAAAGTTTACCAGTGCAGGTTCTTTAACTATAACTTGATTGCCAGTTTTCTTAAGTGTTGACCTGTATTTATAAACTAACTGTTGACTTATTCAATCCAATGATAATTCAAAAGAACTTATGTCTGTCATTGGAGCAATGTTCTTTGCTATAGAATTTGTTGGCTTTGCCAACTGCTCCACTGTACAATCACTCGTTAATACTAAGAGGTCATTGTTCTACCATGAAAAGGCTGCAGGGATGTACTCAATATTGCCATATCCCCTTTATCAGGTATTTGCTTATCTTTGTTAGCATTCATAACATTAGGACCATTTTTAGATATCTAAAGTTGCTTCTCATTAGTTTTTTTTTATATGGGTTTTATTTGATTTTTTTTTTTCAGTGATATCATTATCATGAGATATCAAAGTTTATATATAAAAAAATATCACAACATATTGTCTCCATTTTTATGAAAGAAAATTGTATCTGCTTAATCATATTTGAATTTGTGTTTAGATTAATACAATTATTTTATATCAAATATTGTAATGATCTTAACATAAACATAAGGATTTTGCTTGTTGTTATCACTTAGTTATCATACTTTGAAATGTCTTTCAAAAGTTGTTCCTACTTCTTATGTAGCTATGTAAAGATTAGTTGCCATCAGATAAAGGAGTTGATGTCATGTTTTAAATATATTGGAAGTCATTTTATTGTTTATTTTTCCATAAATCATATTCATTTTAAAAGTACAAAGCATACAACAACAACAACAACAACATCAA
>NW_021419073.1:0-252 GCF_001605985.2 Dendrobium catenatum | reverse complement strand
CTGAAAGAATTTTCTTGGATATTAAAAAGAGTGAAATCGCATTGAATATTTTTATCTCTTTTGCATCGAATGTTGGCAGAGAATAAAAATGAGTTGGAAGCATGTTTAGTTCAAAAGAAATTATGGCAAGTGGTAAAATACTTTCATTTTTATTCTTAAATTTTGGTTTCCTTCTCACTAGTTTGAATTTTATATATATATATAAAAAAAAATCATATCAGTTAATGTGATTGGAAAGAAATTTATGAATGG
>NW_021419072.1:0-283 GCF_001605985.2 Dendrobium catenatum | reverse complement strand
TTTTCCTTCAATGCAGTCTCTGATAATCGCTCCACCCGACTGGCTAGGTGCTCGAACCGCTCACAATAGTCTGCCACTGATCCGTCTTGCACCAGTGCAAAAAAATGCTCATAGAAGTACCCTCCCCTGTCGGTTTGGAAATGTTTTAATAATAAGTCTTTGAATGCTCTCCAACTCCGTATAGGTCTCCTTTGGTCCCACCACTGGAACCACGACAACGCCTTCCCTTCCAAACATAGGCTTGTTGCTGTTAGTTTCTCTTCATTCGTCAACTCATTGACGG
>NW_021419071.1:0-698 GCF_001605985.2 Dendrobium catenatum | reverse complement strand
TTTACTAAAGTTTAATTTTGGTTTAAAATACTCAAAAGAGTGATTAATTTTTAAAATACCAATTCACCCCCCCTCTTGGTTAGCCGTGGGACATAAGCTTAGGCTTAACAACCTAATTCATAGTGAATGAGTTTCAATACAAACTCCATGAGAGAATTTAGAGTCTAGATTAATTAGGACACAGGCTCTCAAAAATTCACGTCTACCCCATTTAAAAATTTTTCCATCCAATAATAATGGAACTCTGATATTTGAAATTATCTTAGTAACATTAATCTCATCCCAACAATCTGAGGGCAAATGTGGTAGCCATATCCAAATTGGAGAGGATAGCCCTTTCAACGATGTTGGAGAAAACTGAGGTGTCCATTTATCCATTCCTATTATGTGTCCTCCCACACACCAAGGACCTCCATTAAGCACATCTTCCATAGCTTGAGTGGAATGAAATGAACATAAAATCTAGTTAAGTTCTAATGAAGTAATATGAAAATTACCAAATTTAATCCATTGAGGTCTTAACTCAATACTACAAAGGGAGAAAGGAACTTCACTCTCAAACACCTTCACCACAAGAGATTTAAGAAGAAAAATAACATTTTTAGAAACCTTATCCATGTCAAGTTTAACAACGTCAGAATCCTCATCTTCTATCTGATCTGGATTGATTAGGGGCACTTTGATGTGCTAGTTATTAG
>NW_021419070.1:0-2134 GCF_001605985.2 Dendrobium catenatum | reverse complement strand
AGTAGTGGTAAGTGTAGTAGTTGGTTAGAGCATATCTAGTGTCCCGCTGGTGCACAGTAAGCAGACGTTGCATCATAATATAGATAGTTTTGAATGAAAATATTTGATAAGTTCGTTAAAAAAAATGAAATACATATGATAAGAAATTGAAAGACAGGTAAAAAAATTATTATTACATGTGGCTCAGTACTATGCGCATACGCGCTTGGAGCTGGGATAAAGTTGGACAGCATAAGAATTTTTCTGTGAACTGCTTTTGGATGATTTGTCAATCTTTGATATTTAAGAACTCCTTTTTCTTTTTACCATCTATAATATTCAGCTCTTGATATTTTTCAGATAGAAATACATCTTGATAAAAATGCCATCTTTTATAAAGAATACAATGTTGCACATTAGTTATTGGATTCTCAACACATTAACCACAACAGAACCAATTTTTTCGTGCGATTTCACCAATTATTGTCTTCAGAATATTTATAGGAGCAAAATGACTATTATGATCCCTAAACCTTTGTCATACAAATTGCCAGCCCAAATCAGTAATGGTTTCTCCATCCACATGCATGGAATGACGACATTTGATAACTTCATGATATGTATCCCATAAACTATCGTCTTCATATCAAAACCATTCATGTAAACAACATCAAAAAATTTCATTTGATCTTGTTTTGTCCTCCAAGAATTCATCCATGAGATATAACATAGATTTTGTCAATCGAACAGTACCATCATAGATCAACTTCTTTCTTGGGATTATATGAAGGAAATTCCGTGATGGTGAGAGCTTTATTGAAGAGGACCCTGATGATGATGACATATTGTGCTGAATATCGACAAAATGAAACTTGAGTTATCATTACAAATGTAACATTAAATAAGTTTATGAAACACAAAAATGATTTGAAGAACAATAGTAAATTAATAAAACAAAGTAGAAGGTGAGTAACAATTAGAAATATAAATATTAAGGTTCAACATAATAACACGAATTACATTTTTGAACTATGTTTGACTGAAAAATAAAATAATAACTTAAACTACATTTTGGAAGCACGATAATAGGATTATATATAGCTGAACATATTCTTTAGTTTTTTTTTTTTTTGAAGTTGCTGGTTCAGATTGTGCAGTACATAGCGGTACATTGTCTTAATTCTAGTTCATTTCCTAAGCATATGTTCTCGACAACGAGCTTGGTGAAGTAGTAGTGTTTGTTTAAAAATCGTAGACTTCACCTTGCAGGGTTATCCTTAGCAAATTAATATATAAAAAGCAGTTCATTCCAAGCAGGTTATATATGAGCAGGAAAAGAACAGTAAAACACCACTGTGGCCACGCTCTTTTTATAATTTTGGGGGCTTTAGCAGCTGAAGCATCCTGTGCAAAAGAATTTATTAATTGATTTATGCCATTTTTTGATTGCCCGCTTTTAACATAAATTCACCATTTGCTTGAAATTATGAGCGTAGGTTGATAATGCAAAACGCTCCGCCAGAAGAGTACTGTTGTCTAAGCATCCATGATTCGTACCTAACCTAAGGGGTTAATCTAGTCGCCAAACACATCAATTCCCTATCCACTGAGAGTACAGAATAGAAGTAGCAGACACTTAGCCAAAGCAAAATTTCATCCCGTACAACATGCCAGTGGAAAACTACGAAAAATCCCGGCACCACGAAGCTCCAATATCATTACGTAAACCACCCGGCCTAACTGGGATCTCAGTTGTGTTTGTTGCACAACATTTTTGACCATAAGGCACATCAATGCTCTTCAAAAGTGTGTTGTGAGAAAGGTCGTTGTGTCACTTTGGGACTCATAGGTCCTAAAGTGGGTGATAGATAAAAATGAGATGTATCTCGTCAAAAATATCTCGAGGAATATATTAAGTTTTCTGACTTTTAACAAGGGCTGATATTATAAATATCAAACAATATCTTAAGTATGATTCATTAATTTTTGAATTAAAGAATTTCTAACTCTTAACAGTTATATCATCTTAAAAGTACAAAATAGGATCCTTTAAACTATGTTTGTCTTACCCCTTTTGTGTATTTCTTTTAATTATCTTTTATTTAATTTTCTAGAATTAAATATTCCAAAATGGTTTTAGTAAACGTTTTATTTC
>NW_021419069.1:0-549 GCF_001605985.2 Dendrobium catenatum | reverse complement strand
CACTGCTGTTTTTTAAATTTTTGTCGTACTATTTTGCCATCATAAAAAAGGGGGAGATTGTTGTAAATTCTGGTCTATGAACTATGTTTTGATGATTGGCAAACACTCTTACTTATATTGGACTGTCTTTTACTACTGACTTTTCAGGAATAAAAAATCAGACGGAAAAACGGAGCAAGCTCAAGATGGGGTAGATTGGGGTTGAGTCAGTCTGTAATTTTTTTTTTCCTTCTTGAGTCAATTGTAATCTTTGGTGTGACTAATGCAAAGTAACCCTATATACACACACTTGAGAGAGTTAGAATTTCTATTTTTAATCAAATCGGCCAGGACAATATTTATATCAGCCTGGATGATTGGGCTCGAAGCAGAAGTTCTAATCAGGGGTTCTTAATTAAGGCAGCCATCATTAGCCAATCGTCCTGGATGATACATGTATCGGCCTGGATGATATGCTCAAAACAGAAAGATATTATCTCCATAAATAATTAAGGTATTCTATATTTTTGGCAATCAGCCTGGATGATATTCACAATTATGCCTTAATTA
>NW_021419068.1:0-240 GCF_001605985.2 Dendrobium catenatum | reverse complement strand
AGACTTGAAGCAATTAGGGTTTTAATTGCCTTTGCCTATTTTAAAGGATTTAATTTATTTCAAATGGATGTCAAAAGTACCTTTTTAAATGGGATAATTAAAGAAGATGTTTTTGTTGAACAACCTCCTAGTTTTGAAAATTCTAAATACCCAAATCATGTTTTGAAGTTAAAAAAGACATTATATGGATTGAAACAGTCACTTAGGGCTTGGTATGAGAGATTGAGCACCTTCTTACTT
>NW_021419067.1:0-332 GCF_001605985.2 Dendrobium catenatum | reverse complement strand
ACATTTCCGCACTTTCTATTTCAGTTTTAAAAACTCTGTGATTGAAAAAGCTTTTTCTACAAAATTAAAAGAGATTTTATTTCGGTTTAATAATTTTTTTAAAAAAAGGGGGTCTTAAATTTTAACTTTTTTTAAACTACCAATTCACCCCCCCTCTTGGTAGCCTTGGGACACTCACTTAGGCTTAACAACCTAATTACTAGATTCAACACAGACTAGCAAACCTTCCTACCTCCTATAAATATTCTTCTATATTCGTATTCCTTGAAGGGATCCTTCTTACTTTTCAGCAGTTTGTGTGGCCACGACGATTTGTCCTCTACCACACGATG
>NW_021419066.1:0-367 GCF_001605985.2 Dendrobium catenatum | reverse complement strand
AAAGTACTTAAGCTTGAGCTCATTCCATATCATAATAAAGCTATGGAGCTCCTGAGCTTAATACCAGAAGTAACTTTGGCCAAGGTCCCTAGATCTAAAAATGGAAAAACAGATGCATTGGCCAAGTTAGCAAAAGAATTAACTGACCTTACTGGAAACCCAGTGTCAATTATTGTCCAGTATCGTCAAGCTCTGTGCCCCGTGGACTTGCCTACTCCCAATCAGACCTGTCACGACCCAACCCGACCGGGACGGATCCCGCTCGCATCGGGTCGTACCCAAACTCAAACTGATTGAACTGATTCCAGGATCTGGCTTTGGAATTTGTTTCAGAACTTTCTTCCAAAAAATTACACACAGAAACAGA
>NW_021419065.1:0-289 GCF_001605985.2 Dendrobium catenatum | reverse complement strand
CTTCTTGTGAAGAATGAGGGCTCTATTTATAGATTTTTTGGAGTGCCATGGCCCGTAAATATGAGTGAGATCAAGGGCGAATAGGGAGTGGTTCGAATGGATGGTCGATAGTGAACCCTTCGATCGTGTACCGTTCGTTGGACATTTGGAGGCCTTAATGCTGTCGGAATACAGCGATCTTGGGCTCGTTGGATTTGTCTAGTCGAGCCGTTCGATTCGAGTATAAGCTCGTCAAAATCGGAGACTGTTTGGAAACTCAAATTGCTGTTTGAACCTTCCGATAGCACTT
>NW_021419064.1:0-611 GCF_001605985.2 Dendrobium catenatum | reverse complement strand
ACCAAGCCACCAGCCCTTCGAGCTTGTTACTCTCATGTAATCCGCAACTCCTCTTCCCCAGTTCTTCCTCCTAAAGCTATCGTATCCCACTCCACTATTGACCGCTCATGTTACACCCTAATATCTAATTGGAATGAATTGTCCTTATATGCATATATTTTTATTAATAATTATAAACATAGAGCCTTTCTATATATCCAATAAATAATAAATAATAATATTAACATCTTTTCATTTATTTCACTAGTCAAAAATCAAAATAGTCATATACAACAATCACAATCTAATCTCTCTTTCCACCTAATCATATATATTTATCATGTCTGTCAAAATAATGTCTATCTCTGTTTAAAATTGCGCAATTAGAGGCGCGCCTCAAGGCGTCCCTTTGCGCAATTTGACCAAAAAACGCCTCGAGGCTTACGCAATTCTTCACCTGGCTGAGGCGTACGCCTCACCTGGACTGAGGCGCGCCTCAGAGGCTCAATTGTGCAATTCTGGTTGAGGCGTACGCCTCACAAAATAGGCCCCACCCACTTAAAATTAAACCTCTTCCTCCCTTCATCCCGCACGATCTCCCTCTTTTCCGAAAAAATTCGCTTCCAGCTCTC
>NW_021419063.1:0-284 GCF_001605985.2 Dendrobium catenatum | reverse complement strand
GAAGGGTTTTGGGAGACTGTTCTAAATGCTTTTGATAGACATTTTAATTGTAGTTCTATTGCTGCTTTTTATAAATCTTTGAAGATTCTTAAAATTTCTCTTAAGAGTAAAAATTGGTCCTCTTCTTGCTATCTTTTAGATGCTATAAATGTTTTAAAGTATAAGCAACAACAATATATTGTGGACTTGCAGGAGGACCCGTTGAACATGAATTTAAATTTACTTTATAAACAGTCTTGTGACAATTTGAATGTTCTTAGCAAAGCTTGGACCTCTTGGTTGTT
>NW_021419062.1:0-254 GCF_001605985.2 Dendrobium catenatum | reverse complement strand
GATTTCCTAAAACAAAGAATTCCTAAACTGATTATGGCTGCTGATTCTTTCTGAATTAAGACTATCGTCCAGGCCGATCAGCTCATGACGGCTGCCTTAATGAGGATGCCATAATTAGGGTTTCTACTTGTGTCAGATCGTCCAGGATGATATAAATATCGTCCCGGACGATGTTACAAAAAATAGAAATCTTTTAGGGCACAACAAAAAAACTTCTAAGTTATAAATCATCAGATGCCACACCAAATACAACA
>NW_021419061.1:0-205 GCF_001605985.2 Dendrobium catenatum | reverse complement strand
CCTTCATAACTAAATGTAGAAAGATCTAAATCTTGTAAACTTATCAACTAACTGATCATCTTAAGGTCCAATATTTTATAAAAATACTAACTTTCTATAATTTAAGCTTAATTAAAAAGTTAATTTTTGACCCCCTAAAGTAATACATTAAAATAATTGAAAAAATACAAAATTTGATAATTAATTTTAATATCTAGAAAATGTT
>NW_021419060.1:0-463 GCF_001605985.2 Dendrobium catenatum | reverse complement strand
AAAATGCCCAAATCATATTTTTAAATTGAAAGAGGTATTATATGGATTGAAACAAGCACCTAGGGCTTGGTATAAGTGGTTCAGCACTTTCCTACTTAAGAGATCTTTTGAAAAAGAAAGTGTGGATATCACTCTCTTTTTGAAAACATAGCGAGACGATATACTCAGTGTTTATATTGATGATATCATTTTTTGATCTACAAATAAAACTCTTTGTGATGACTTTTTAAAAATAATGAGTAGTGAATTTGAGTTGAGCTTAATAAGAGATCTTAGTTATTTTCTTAGTTTTAGCATTAAGCAAATTAAGGTGGGAATATTTATTAGTAAGTCAAAGTATGTTAAGGACAACCTCAAGAAGTATGAAAGAACCCAAAGGGAAAATCTGTTGATCAAAAGAAATTTAGAGGAATTATTAGATCTTTACTTTATTTAACTGCTAGTAGACCCGATATTATATTTA
>NW_021419059.1:0-316 GCF_001605985.2 Dendrobium catenatum | reverse complement strand
ATATGATATTTTCTATTGTTGGTATTGCTCGGTATTTGATCTATATTTATCATTTTGTGCGTGAAATCTTAGTGCCGGCCGAACGTAGCTCTACGTACGTTCTCCGGATGTAATAAAAGTTCATGGGGTGGAATCAGCGGAAATATACTTTTAAGTTACTTATTAATTTTTATAATTATAATTAAATTATTAGGATTTTAATTACATGAATTAACTAAAAATTTCTCTAAGTAAAATTTATGATACACTCAGAGACTTTTTCATTTAAATGAGTCATACAGCAAAACTACGAAAATATGAAATGCTTTGTGCCTGC
>NW_021419058.1:0-484 GCF_001605985.2 Dendrobium catenatum | reverse complement strand
CATACCGAATGCCAAAATAAATCTACCTTTACAATCATGAAAAATACCTCCTATTCTAGCTTTGTAAGAAGGAAGCAATAAAGCATCTATATTAACCTTGATCCAATTGGGTGGAGAAGGGTGCCAATGATGACCACACAGCCTAGACGACTGATTCACACCCAAAATACCTGAATTTCCACTACCACCGTGAACCGAGACCGAAGCATAACTTAAGGCATTTGCAGCAATAGCCAAAGAACTATCCTCAATCCCTTTATGAATCAGTTTGTTTTTAGACTTCTAATTAAAGAAAATTAAGTTACATAATAAGGTAGCCAAGAAAGTTTTCTCTAAAGAAAGCCAAATGAAGCATTCTGATAGATTAGAGAAAATTGGAACAAAGAAACCCCATTTATTTAAGAACCGGATAGCATCCAGCAATTTAGTGCATCTGACCACTATATGATCAATATCTTCTCCTTCATTGCAATCCCTAGGACAT
>NW_021419057.1:0-332 GCF_001605985.2 Dendrobium catenatum | reverse complement strand
GATTTCTGGTCTGCAAGAAAGCTGAGAAACTTCTCTACAGAAATCATCTTCTTGGACTTGCTAATGAATTCTTTTAAGGAGAGAACAATTTCCTCGCTGGTTATTTTAAAAACTTCGGTTGAGTCTTTTGGAGCAGCGAAATAATGCTTGATAAGTGGGTGATGGAGGAAAGGCCCCAGACCAAGCTCTTCAAACTGCCTAACACCCATATTTTGGCAGAGAGAGACCTCCAATTCATGCATTGATATGATCATCCGTGCACAGACAAAACAATGTACCAACGCATTAACCTACAAAAAAATTAATTATAACTCAAGAAAAGGCTAAAAATT
>NW_021419056.1:0-227 GCF_001605985.2 Dendrobium catenatum | reverse complement strand
AAATCTTGGATTCATGTTGGAGTGGACTTTGCCCCTTCTTCTCCCTTTGTCTCTTCGATTTCCTCTTGGCCTTTGATGTTCCCGTGGCCCCTGGCTGTTTTCCCGTGCTGATGTTCCGTTCTCTGTGCTGGCTCCTCGGTTCCCTTGATGGCTGGGTTTCCCGTGGTTGCCTGCTTTGTTTCCCGTGGCCTTCTCTTCTCTGTTTCCTATATCGAATGAGGGCTGCT
>NW_021419055.1:0-865 GCF_001605985.2 Dendrobium catenatum | reverse complement strand
GTGGGATAAAGGCTTGATGTTGTTGTTGTTGTTGTATTGTAGAAAATTGCTTCCTAGTACAATTTTTTTTTAAAGCAACGTGGCTAAATTGAAAATTATTGTTCTAGTCTAAAAAGCAAAGCATTGAGAAAGTTGTCTCAAATGAAGCCTCAAATTTGAGTTCTTGGATAGGAGAAAGTTACAGTGATAAGATTTAAATAGCTAGTTTTGAGTTGAGTCAAGTTAAACACAATCCATAAACCAAGACTTAATTATTTGCTAAAAAAATGGTTCAAATTATTTAAATAATAGCATTCAATCGATCATATTCATATTACTCGAGTCAGCTTGACCTAACTCGCAGTGAAACATATTAATGAATTGATTTGATGAGATACATTCGGGTCACTCAGAATTGACCTTACCTATAATAGCTGATTGAATTCAGATTAAGTATTTTGGATCAGATCAATTTCGAGTGAAACCTAAATTAACCCATTTAACTCCGACCGACACCTCTTTTGAGCTAAGTATCAAATAAACTAGAGACCTGTCCTGATTAATGCATGTGAGACATTTGACAATTTGTAGCTTTGCAAATAATTTAAGGGATTATTGTACAAATGGAATCTTCTGTAATGAACTTGCTTAGCATCATCAGATTATTAAAATTTTATTTGCTACCTGTCCTGCTTGTTCTATTCTTTGTCAAGAAGACAGCCCCATCCAATTCCAACCTCCTATATGCTTGTGAAATTTGAGCCTATGTGATTATAAGAATGAATTAGTTAGCTAATGGAAGATGCCTTTTTCTTTGATTTTATTAGTTAGACTGTTATTGTTATTAGCTTAATAGTAAATTATTGTAAAGGAAACCACTAATTAT
>NW_021419054.1:0-237 GCF_001605985.2 Dendrobium catenatum | reverse complement strand
TAGAGCAAGCATATTTAATCTTCTGCATTGATTGAAGTCAATGGTAAGTTTTGATTATTTGTTGGTCTTTATATAATTTTTATATGATTTCAAGTAAAAAATAAGAGCCTGTAGCTTTAGGCTAGATAATGATGATCATGTGTGTTTTATTTTAAATTTTTTGGTTTATATGAATTCTTTTGTAGCTTGGGTGGATATTGTTTTAAGTTTTAGAGCTTATAATAGAATGTAAATCTT
>NW_021419053.1:0-261 GCF_001605985.2 Dendrobium catenatum | reverse complement strand
TTAGAATTTTCTGCCATTTTTTAGTTTTTCCTGTACTAAAAGAAATAAAATAATATATTTTCATTGAAAATAAAACACATAAAATAATATATAATTTATATTTATCAAAAAGAATTTTCTAAAAACTTTTTAAATTTCCTATAATAGCCATATTGTGTTAGGTTAGCTTTGAGTCCATAAATTTGAGCTTTTGAAGGGTTTGGGCTAGCCCATTTAGTTGATCAAAGCTAAACCATGGGTTGGGCTTGTTGGGTTATATGC
>NW_021419052.1:0-876 GCF_001605985.2 Dendrobium catenatum | reverse complement strand
TTCAAACCGCCGGTATTTGACATTTTTCCTGTAGTGTTTGTCGTTGTTTCATTGATTTGTGAGATTTTTTGTTGTATTTAGGATACCTAAAGTCTTTAAATTTTTTTTTTCTGAATAAGAATTATTGAAGACCAAATTTTTGCATATTTGATGTTGATTTTGTTTTCTCATGTTGTTTATGAGGTTTGCTATTGATTGGTTAAAATATGAAAAGTTATTGTAAAGTAGAACAACAGACTAAAAATTATCGTTATGGTTATATCATGTTTTCGTAAGGTAATGAGGTTTATAAATAATTTTGCAAAATTTTTGTTTGTGACATTAGCATTAATTATTTTTTAATGTTAAAATGTGTTAGTTATGCTTAAATAATCATTTATTAAAATTTTTTTATTGATTCAGCCATAATAATCATTATTATAATGTGACTTTGGATACAACATAAATAGCCATAGATTTAACTTTATAGGGACTTTAATGTCATGCTTAAAATTTTAATTTAAAATCAAACTTTCAATTGGCTCTATATCATGGGACTTCAATCAAACTTGAGTTGTTAGCTACTTTTTATTATGAATGATTGACAATTTTAAATATTAGCTTTGTACTTATGTTACGGATATTTTAATACAAATTTCATAGTGATGAGTTTTATAGTAATTATATTTTCTTTTGAAATGATTATAATATAAATTTTGATTAACGAATTATATATTAATCTCAAATCAAATTTGACAACTATAAGGCCTTAATTAAATCAGGGTTAGAACATTCTGATTAAAAATTTTGGCATATTGATTTTTGACACATATTCTATATTCGATCCCTTAAAGTTCATCAAACAATTCTAAATAAAAAACCTCATAATAAAGAGTT
>NW_021419051.1:0-655 GCF_001605985.2 Dendrobium catenatum | reverse complement strand
GTGCACACGAGAGGGAGGCCGGACGGGACTTCCGCACAGAGAGGAGGCTGGACGGGGCTCTCGCACGCGGGATAGGGCTCCGTTTCACCTGCTTCTCTCCCGCTCTCTCTCGCTCGTTTTTTCCGGACTGGGACGGACGAAGAAACGAAAACAACGGGGAAGCCGAATGCCGCTCCCCCCATCCATTTCGTTCACTTGGAGACGCACGCCTGCGTAGAGCCTTCCGAATTGTCCCATCTGCCTGCTTCGATTCGTGAAACGACGAGAAAAATCTACTCGAGTAGATTTCTGTCCAATTGATTTGAAATTGGGTGGAACTTGGAGCTCAATCTCAGCCCTAGATCTCAAAGAGATAGCTTGAAAGTCAAACTCAGCCCGAATTAACAAATTAAGGATGAAATTGAGTTCGAATCGAACCCGACTTGGGTCGATTTGGGTCCGATCGGGTCAATTTTGTGAAATTGAGCTCGAATCGACGTCAAATTGTGTCGAAATGAGCTCGACGATGCTCGACGGGGTTTGATTTAAATTGATTTGATTTTAATTAAATTAAATTGGGTTTAATTCAATTAAATTGAATCTCAATTTGAGTCAATTTAGCCTCGACGAGGATCAATTTAGTTGATCGAGCGCAATCGAGTCTAGTCGGGCTCGA
>NW_021419050.1:0-797 GCF_001605985.2 Dendrobium catenatum | reverse complement strand
TCACGAGAAGGTTTCCACTTGTATTGAACTTTCAAACTAAAAACATCACCCTCTAGAGAAATGGGAATTTCATCCGGATAGGTTGCTTCGGCAGTGACTTGAACACAAACACGGGCGAAGGTAAGGCGAGTTCTCTAGGCAGAGAGAGCGTCCACAGCAAGCAGAATACCTATCTTACTAGCAATTCTGGAAATCCCCTCATAATTCTAGCACACCAATGGAAGATCATAGATTTTAACCCAGATCGAAACAAAGGTGAAGTTTTCTGCTTGGGCCGAAATTTGGGAGACCATTTATGGAGAAGAAATAGCTTACCCAAGAAAAACCACACCCCTTTTGACCAAGCTATTTCGTAGCCCTCCATAATAGAGAATTACAATAAGGAAAAACCATCGCTTAAAGATAAGAGCTTAAACGAACCTTTTAAGGTCCACAATTTCTGGATGGCTCCCAGTATAGCTTTGTAATATGGGCGACAACCAATATAGTAACCCACTAAGCACAAATTCCAATATTCAGCGCCTTTTACCATTCTTTCTCCCGCAAATGGGACAATCTCAGGTTCCAGAGGAAAGCAAAATACCGGGAGGTCTTTGGATATAGGATCAGAGTCCACAACAATATTTTTCCAGTTGCGGGTTGGGGGAGGGGAAGAGACCCCAGTGATAGAAGGAAGCGGAGGGAAGTCCATGGAGGAGAAAGCCTCCATGGACGAAAGCAAGAAGCCGCAGGTCCTCCGATAAGAGCCAGAGGAATTAGATGTGAGACCTCGTTCCCTTACTGTTCCTCTCTGATTT
>NW_021419049.1:0-643 GCF_001605985.2 Dendrobium catenatum | reverse complement strand
GTGTTGACTTTGTCGGAATCCACCTATCCATAGGATCATCATTTTCTTCTGGTTTGCTTTCTTCTGTTTTTTTATCTTTTTTTCATGTTTTGACTGACTCAAAAAGATCAAAAATTACAAGACTCACAGAAAGACTCAACCTAAACTTAGACACATAATAAGATTCACGACACCACGACTTGACTTAACAAACTTAACAAACTATAACTTGACAAACACAACCTAGGACTTCCTAACCTGGCTCTGATACCAAATTGGTGGGGGCAAGAAATATAGAGGAGCCTATACCCCTCGCCCACACAAAAGAGATGAGACACCCGAACACCCGCTAACACACTAAAATAGAAGAATGGACTAAAGATGAGGAAGAACAAACTCTTACATTTCAAATATAAGACCGACTTAGAAATTAAAAACACAAAATTACGACAACTTACAAAATCGACTCGAAATTAAAGGACACCCTAAAGTTGCTTACTTTGATGATACAGATGGAGCGACACTTGCGGAGAGACGAAAGAGGTTAGAAGCTGAGACCAAGGTTTAAAATTGCGTAACTGCGCCTCGAGGCGGTTTTCGTCCGTGAGGCGAGGCGTAAGCCTCGATGCGGTCTGAGGCGTAAGCCTCACGAACACAGAATTGC
>NW_021419048.1:0-243 GCF_001605985.2 Dendrobium catenatum | reverse complement strand
TATTATGTAGATTAGCAAAAAAAAAAAAAATAATAATAATTGAGAGTCAAAGGATTTCAACACTTCTTCATCAGTGGATGTAATAATATGTCACATCCTATCCCAACATAACCCATATACCTTAATAGGTTATATCAGTTTTGGTGCGAAATAGATCATTTGCTAAGATCTTTAATTTGGAGAGATTTTTTTATCATTTAATTCATAATAGAGATACTAAAAATCATCAATGTAAAGAATGAA
>NW_021419047.1:0-265 GCF_001605985.2 Dendrobium catenatum | reverse complement strand
GTGTACAAACACAAGGATGTTTGACCAAGTATTTTTTGTGAATATGTTTTTTAGAGAATATAATTTTGGTGATAGCAAACACTTATGTTTCTCTTCGTTTGCCTTGTCTACTAATATTTCAGGTCCACAAGATCAAACTGTATTTTGAACCAACTCAATATTGGGTAGACTAGGTCTGAGTTAGTTTGTAAACTTTTCCCTTTCTTGAGTCTATTATAAATGATGTGATTCCTGATGCTAAGTAACCTTGCACACACACACATGG
>NW_021419046.1:0-359 GCF_001605985.2 Dendrobium catenatum | reverse complement strand
AATAAAGGTGGTCTGGTGATTGAATAACCTTCCACAACAAAATGATTTGCCATGGATCAAAAAATTCAAAAGCTTTTAAAAACTTATTTTATGAAAATAGCTCTGATACCACTTGAGAGTTCTCAGATGGCACTAGAAAGTGCTTTGATACCACTTAAAAGTTCGTTACGGATGTTAAGCCATATAGAACTGGCCCAAGCTAACCAAGAGAGAGGTGAATTGAAAAACTATAAAATCAAAGATACTCCCACCAAAATCACCACAAACAAAGTACGGAATCTAAAATAAATGCGGAAGTGATAATAAGAAAAGAACACATCGAATTTATAGTGGATCGGTCAAACCTTGACCTACGTCCA
>NW_021419045.1:0-320 GCF_001605985.2 Dendrobium catenatum | reverse complement strand
AATATGTTAAGGGTTCTCAATCAAGAAAACAAAAGTTTCTTGAATGTGTGAGTCAAAGTTTTCTTGCAGATAACAAAGGTCTAAGTCAAGACGTACCAACTAGATGGAATTCAACTTTTATTATGTTGGATAGTGCAATTTACTTCAGATGTGCATTTATGCATTTAGAGTTGGGTGACTCCAACTACCAGTGTTGCCCTACAAATGTTGAGTGGGATAAAATGACAAACATTTGCAAGTTTTTGGCACCCTTCTATGAAATCACTAATTCAATTTTTGGATATAAGTACACTACTGCTAATCTGTATTTTCCATGTATC
>NW_021419044.1:0-326 GCF_001605985.2 Dendrobium catenatum | reverse complement strand
CATTCGTTCAGCAGCCTTATAATCTTCTGAATTTTAACACAGCTCCCCGCTATATGCCAACAGTCTTCTTCTATGTGACATCCTCTCGAGCAAGCAACATCTCCACGTAGTTTTCTTTTCACCAGAAAAGCGTTCGAAGGAATCGCTTCATTATAAAGCCTCCACCAAAAGAGTTCAACTCTCGGTCTCAATTTTAATTTCTTCATCCATGTCCAATGGTTAATCTCTGTATTCCGTTCCAACAGGGCTTCAAAAGACAATGTTGCAATAGATTTTCTTGAATTCTTTATTTTCAGTTCCAATTGATCACTGTTGCTGTCAGTTAC
>NW_021419043.1:0-2440 GCF_001605985.2 Dendrobium catenatum | reverse complement strand
ACCAAGCCCATCTCTGTGCAAGAAGGACCAGAGATCCCCCCTTCTCCCCCCCAACACCCTTCATTTCTTATTTCAATTGAGGCATTCACTTGGCCCTGTACGGGTGTTATCATTTGTCCAGATTCAAGGCCCCTCTCTTTGCAAGAAGAAGATTTCTCCCCCTCTTCCTCTGAGAATGAGGCCTTTCTCTGGCCATGTACGGGTGGTATCCCTCATTCAGGGCTAGGGCCCCTCACTGAGTAGGAATTTCCCCCTTGTTCTTCGAGAGATCCTCCAGAGTTTCGATGTTAATCGGTGGAAGTCTAGTAACGGACGAAAGTCTGATTTCGGGAAGAAGTCCGGTGATGGGTGGAAATTTAGCGTTAGGGAGAGGCATGACAAGTAGGTAATAGTCCAATGACGAGTAGAAATTCAACATCGGGGAGAAGCACGACAAATGTTCGACGACGGGTAGTAATTCAAAGTTGGATAGAAGTCTGACATTGGGGAGAAGTCCGACGGCTGGTAGAAATCTGGCGCTGGGTAGAAGTCCAACGAAAATCTGTTGACAGGCATTAGAGCGTAGAATTCGTCAAAGATATATAACCCATACGAGGTTGTATGTCAGAGCATTTGCTCGATGACGTTAACCTGTATGGAAGAGGTCAAGAGATGCGTTGAGAGGTGTATATTCTTCTGCTTGTCGAAACTCCTGTCGTGGCAATGGAGGTCTAGGAGGCAGACTATTCTTCCATTGTTTCTTTTGCTATGAGAATGAGTTATCCATTATAGGAGCATTTTTGCGCTTTCCGAAAGGTTGGTCAAATTGCTTCCTATGGGTGTTGATAGCTTCATCTGATGATATTTATGCCTCCACTGATGGCCACACGATGGATCAAGTCAGCATATGAAGGAACCATGTCTTGCATAAGTGCCGAGTAAAAGGGACCAGTACGAAGGCCTCCAAGGAAAACTCCTCTAAGCAATTCAAAATCTACTCCTGGAATTTATCGAGCTTCCGTGAAAAATCGCTTAAAATACTCCTTCAGTGATTCTCCTTCATTTTGGCTAATCCTAGAAAGGTGAGAAGAGTCTTTGACCATCCTCCGATTGACAACAAATTGTTCGACAAATATTTTGGCTAATTTGACAAACGTTGGAATGGATCCGGTGGGTAGTGAATAAAATCTTGTTCGAGCTTGCCCTTGAGAGTAGCGGGAAAGACCTAGCATAGGAGCGCGTCAGAGGCTCGCTGGATGTGCATTATGGTCCTATATTGATCGATATGTTCGTAGGGGTCAGATGTCCCGTCTTATGAATTGATACTCGGTAGTTTAAATCTTGCCGGAATGGGGTGTTGAAGGATGGCTTCAATCATGGGTGATGACTCTTGAAAGTCTCGTTGACGAAGATATTGTCTTATATCTCCTATGGGGAACTCTTTTCGGACTAATCTTCATAATTCATGCTGTCGGGCTGAGTCCTCGGGGATATTCGGAGGAATGCGAGGTTGACGACCTGCATGCGAAGGATGGGTAGAGCTTGCTGTGTCAGCAAACTCATTGTCTTGATGTGTCGGAGGACGCATTCTTGGTGAAGGAAGGGCAACTTCTCCATGAAGATATTCTGATTGAACATCTTTAAGCCCTGGTGGGTCTCGTGGGAGAAGAATCTCTTCTTAAGGTGTTAGTGCCGGTTGTTGAGTCTCTCGCAGGAGTTGAAGGATCTCATTCTGAGATTCCACCATTTTCTGATGCGGTCTTCCAAGGAAGGCCATGAAATTCATTCTCCAGTAGCATTATGCCCCAAGGATAAAAAGAGTCAGATGCCTGGCGTCCCTGGTTCATGGAAGGATTTCTTGATTGGTGTGAGTTGGAGCGGGAGGCTCTTAAGATGAGATTGCTACACCTGTTGACCATTAAAGTAGTGCTTAGGATAGTGGGATTGAGTTTTCCACAAACGGCGCCAAACTGTTGCGGGCTAGAATATACGTGGAGATAGTGTTGTAATTCTACGTCTTAGTGTTGCACGAATATCCAACTCACACACAGAGAACACAATATTTTTTACGTGGAAAACTCGGGAAAGGGGAAAAACCATGGGGCCTAGCCCAATTGAAAAGGTTTCACTAGAATTTGAGTTGAGAACAGTGGGCTGACTCGTCCCTGAGGGCGATCAGATTACAAATGTCAAGAGAAATGAGGGGTCTATTTATAGATTTCTGTAGTGACATGACCTGTAAATAGGTGAGAGATCAAAGGTAAATGGTTGGATGGACGGCCGATGTTGAATCCCTTGATCAAGGACCGTTTGATGGACATTTGAATGTCTTAGTGATGTCGGATTTGGTGATCTTGGGCTCGTTGGATTCATCTTGTTGAGCCATTCGATTCGACTATAAGCACGTTATGTTTGAAAACCATTTGGTAATCCAAATCATGGTTTGAACCTTCCAAATGTG
>NW_021419042.1:0-1772 GCF_001605985.2 Dendrobium catenatum | reverse complement strand
TTTCTGGCCGATAGTATAAGCGTAGTCTTGCGTGAGCCTGACTGTGAGAACTAAGGAGAAGTGCAACAATGCAGCTGGTACGGATTAATCTGCCTGCGTGAGGTAAGCATGTAGCCGTGCAGGAAGAATACCATATGGTCATTTGGACATAGTGTGTGCTTTGTCGTACGTAGGAGAGTTCGACGCGAATGCATGCTGCATGAGCAGCGTTGCCTGCATGCAGCGGTCACTTCGCCACCTGGGCCGAGTTGCGTCGCCTCGCCTACGCGAGTCGCTTCGCCGTGTGCGCACTGCCCCGCGTTTCCTGCACGCCGGCGGCCGCTGCCGTCCACTGCGTGCTCCATGAGTCAGCCCGATAATGTGCGAAAATACGAATAGTATCCGCGCCTCTGCTCAGTAGAATCTGGGGGTGCTTAGTGTTAAGTACATCCGAGTGACGCACACAGAGATAGGGTCGGCCCTAGTCTTCGGGTCAGGGTTCGGAAAATTCGCTGTCAGCGTTCTGCAAAATGGGTCGGGTTGACCCGAACCCGAATTATGCCGGTCGTTTCGGGTTCGTCGCGACCCGCCCGTGACTCAAAAATTGACTGAATCCTACTGTAATGAATAGGTAAATTTTAAATTGTCCAAAGCAGTTTGTCATATTCTCTAAACGAATAAATAAGCTTTTAGATGAAAATCCCTCAATATTCACTATAGAGAAACTTCACACTTTTTAGCAAATTATAATTTGAACCAATTATTTGTAAATTTATAGAGTCAAAATGAAAATATTGTTCAAGTAGAGAAGCATAAAATTCAAAGAGATGATTGTGATAAATATCAATTTATTTTAATGATTATTGCAAATACAATCGGGCAAGGCTAGAAAGTTTGTAAATGCTTCTTTTAGGACAAGCCTATTTTAAACATTTAGCATCTAATAAAATATACAAAAAAAAAAAAGTGTTACAAATTAAAATATACCTTAGTTTTGTTGAAATTGTCAAAACAATTAAAGTAAATAAAGTGATAGTAATATCTTAGCATTTGTGTGAAGGTCCAACTCCTAAAATAAAAGAGGATTGACAGATGCACCAAATTTTGATGTGGAAAATTAGAAAAGAGAAAAATCATGAGGTATATATGACCCAATTGAAATGAATTTGTTAGTATTTATTATGAATTACAAAAGATACTCTTTTCTATGATAGAGAAATGTGTTGATACAATATACTATACACAAAATGAATAGAATGAATTATATCATGGAAGTTGGAAAAGCCCTACGAGATTAGAGTTTTCTTCAAAAATATTGTTTGTTTGTTCTTCTTTGTGGAAGAAAGAGTACTGAACGAGAAGTCCAACATAATCTTTCAACGGTGTCAAAAGACAAAGTTGATGTCAACAATATATATCATCCTTCTAAATAATAGTGTGTGTCGACACGATTAGATGTCGTAGTTGGGAAACAAAAGTTAAGAAATCGTAGGAAAGCAACGATGATTAGGAGATCATAGTCGAGCAATAATGGTCGAAGGATTATAATCGAGCGATGGTTGTTGGAGAACCGTAGTCAAGCGACAAATGGCCTAAAGGTCATAGTCAAGTGATTGTAGTAAGAGAATAGTAGTCGAGCAATGATAGTCGGAGGATAATAGTGATGGTGGTCGAAAGATCGATTGTATTCAGGTGAGATTAGGGGTGTAAACGAGTCGAGTTTAGGCCCTTATCGAGCTCGACTTATTAGCTGGAAAGCGAGCTCGAACTCGAGCTCTTCTCACTGTAAACGA
>NW_021419041.1:0-457 GCF_001605985.2 Dendrobium catenatum | reverse complement strand
GAGTGCCAGCAATATAACTACAAAACATGAATATAAAATTATAATTATTTTTTATAGTAGAGTAAATAATATTCATTATCTCTACATAGATGACGGAGAAATCGAAAGCGATGGCCAACATTTTTCATGGAAGGGATAACGAGCTGGCTCTCTTATTCGCATTTTGTCTTAATGATATTTTCTAATCAAAATACAATTTAAAATACTCTAAATACCTATTTAATTATTAATTTATAAGTATTTGTGCTCGGCATTTGTATTTCATGTTTTATTTCTTGTATAGCTTCTTATGGTGCCATTAGAAGTCTTTAAATAAGACTTGACTGTAATAGAAAAGAGATTAAGTTAAAAGCCAAGTAGTTGCAATCCGTTTCAAATTTCAGCTATCTCTACTCTTCCCTTCGTCCTCTCTCAAGAAGCTCAAGAGGAAGAACTCTCTCTCAAAGAAATAGATCCT
>NW_021419040.1:0-277 GCF_001605985.2 Dendrobium catenatum | reverse complement strand
CGTCCCGTACGATCGTGGATCGTCTTGGATGATTTTACTCAAACAATTTGAAACGACCCCATTTGTACATGTGTACGAAATGTCTTCGTACAGCTTGTCGTCCCGTAGGAACTAGGTTCGTCCGGTACGAACGGTTATTACTAGATCGGTTCTAGAAACAGCTGAAAATCGTTTTAAGTCGATTAATCATTTGGACGAAAATTTATTCGTCTAGACAAAGTTTTTACAGAGGACCGATCATCCTGGACGATAATTTAATTCGTCTGGACGAAAATTT
>NW_021419039.1:0-226 GCF_001605985.2 Dendrobium catenatum | reverse complement strand
TTTTATAGGAAGGATTTTAACGGAGTCTCCATATTTCTAATGCAATATGCAAGTTATAAAGGTCGTGAATATGAGATTAGTACTTTAAAGTCTTTTTGTAATGGGGAGAAATTTACACAATGATTTTGTTTGAGACAACTTTTGACTATTTTTTTATTGATTTTAATAAATTTTGTATTAAAAAATTACTTTAAAAAGCAGTAACAAAGAAGTCCCAAGCAAAGCC
>NW_021419038.1:0-284 GCF_001605985.2 Dendrobium catenatum | reverse complement strand
GAAATATTAAAGGTTGAAATTCATTATATCTTGTTACTCTCATCCTTAAAAATAAAATAGAAGGATATATCTCACTTTTGGAACAAGTTGTCTATTTAACTTCATGGGTCCATGTGATGCAACCATAAAAAATATATTTTCATTTAAAATGTAACTTATTTGTATCAATTCTAATTTTTGTTTCTTAGTTCATATCTATGTGGTGGTTTCTATATGAACTCAATGTCCCTAGCTAGCATTTTAAATATTTTATAATTAGCACTAGTTCTTTATTGTAATGTTTT
>NW_021419037.1:0-530 GCF_001605985.2 Dendrobium catenatum | reverse complement strand
GCTGATATGTCCGTGTCTTTTCTGCCCACGATCATCCACACGACTCATTAAAGTCGTTAAAGGCACGAAGCAACGGGGCCGAAGTTTTTTTCCCTCTCTCTTACTCTCTCGCTCTCAATCTCCCTTCGCGCGCTTCTCTTGCAGCTGTCCGACCCCGCTCCTTGTCCGATCGGAAGTTACGACACATTTGATCAGAAGCACAACGAGAGCTCTGCCAGCTGTGAAGGAACTTTCTCCCTTTGACGTCGATTCTTCGGCTCCTTCGTGGATGTTCGACTTTGCTCCTACGAAGACTTTCCTTCCTGCTGGATCGGAAGTTACATTTTGATCGGAAGCTTAAACGGGAGCTCGCTTGCAGTGAAGATAACTTTCTCCCTTGCGTCGCTTCTCCGCCTCCTCCATTCCGATCGCTCCGTCGACTCCTTCGTGGCTGTACGACGTCACTCCTTCAACGACCTTCCCTTACTATCGAATCGAAAGTTATGACAATTTGATCGCAAGCAAGAATGGGAGCTCGCTGGCTGAGAAGG
>NW_021419036.1:0-314 GCF_001605985.2 Dendrobium catenatum | reverse complement strand
CAGTAGTGTCAAGGTGTTAACTATGAGCAAATTTGGCTCCAACATCTTGGAAATGTGTGATAAGCATGAAATTTATTTATTCCATTAACAAAAAATAAACACTACGAGAAGTAGAGTAGATGACAGGAAGACACCAATGAATATGGTGGTGCAAAATTTTATAACTTATCATAATTTGGTGGAGATGGCTTATATAATCACAAGGATGATATAAGGAGTATTAACATCTAAAATGTTGCAAGCTTACTTATTGGAGTTGAGCTAAGTTCTTTAAGTAAACAACTTGTAGGCAAGTCGAGGCCCCCAAGTGGATC
>NW_021419035.1:0-279 GCF_001605985.2 Dendrobium catenatum | reverse complement strand
GGAGTTTTACTAATGTGTTCCAAATCTATAAGAGAAATGGTTTTACGACCCTGAATCTCTATAGGGATGGAATCTTCCTCAGGACAGGCAAATTCTTTTGCTAGTTTTGCTAGGGCATCTGCAGCAGAATTACTTCCACGGGGAACCCTATACAAAGTAGCGATGGGAATTTGTTCCAACAGGTGAAGTGTATACTGGTGGTATTTCAGGAGATTAGGATTCAAGACTTTATAGGTTCCGGACACTTGGTTAATCACCAACTGGGAATCTCCAAAAATC
>NW_021419034.1:0-212 GCF_001605985.2 Dendrobium catenatum | reverse complement strand
TGAAAGGTAAACCCTAGACGCCTCTAAGTTATTATTGGTTAACTTAATAAGTTGGAATTTAAAGTATGAAACTTTTTCTTATGAAAAGGCATAAGAAGCGCATGCAATATATGAGCTCCACAGCAAACTTAAGGGCTCTTGAGCGGGGTGGAAATTTGGAGAGAGACGAAATTTTACCTGTGCAAGCGGCTGTAGAGGATGGCTATGGTTTC
>NW_021419033.1:0-249 GCF_001605985.2 Dendrobium catenatum | reverse complement strand
ATTACATTCCTTCTTATTTATTTTATTTTTTGAAGAAAGAATGTGATTACTATCTTTAGTTGCTTGTATTTTCTTTATCTTTTAATTCAAATTGCAACTTTAAAACAAAAAAACAATTATTACAATACTATCCAGCTCCCTCAAACTAATCTTAAAAATAAAGTTAACTTTAGAATGTTAACCTATCTTTTAGTTCACAAGTTAAAATAACTTAAAATAAACACATAATGCAAACCAAACTATAGTGGT
>NW_021419032.1:0-275 GCF_001605985.2 Dendrobium catenatum | reverse complement strand
GTTAAAGATTAGAGTGAATTAACTCATATAGAGTTATATAATATTACAAAGGGGTATATTAGTAAATGTTGAATGATTGAAATGCTATATATCAAAAAATTAATATATAGAAATTATTTCAACAAAAAAAAGGAAGGATACAACCAAACAAAAAAAGAACAAAGTAGGATTACACGATCAAAGTTAGAAACGAAGAGAAAGCAAACAGTGATAAAGCCGAAGAAACCAGTCGGGCTCTGTAATTGACGAAAGCTCCCTGCCACCCCCCAGACACC
>NW_021419031.1:0-480 GCF_001605985.2 Dendrobium catenatum | reverse complement strand
CTCGGAAAGGTCTCACATCCTTGGTGGATTCTCTCGATCTCTTCCACACAGGTTAACTTCGTCGAGAAAAGGCTCCGACATACAACCTCAGAAATGTCTCACATCCTTGGTGAATTCTCTCGACCTCTTCCATACAGGTTAACATCGTCGAGTAGAGGCTCCGACATACAATCTCTGAAAGGTTTCACATCCTTGGTGGGTTCTCTCGACCTCTTCCACACAGGTTAACGTCGTCGAGCAAAGGCTCCGATATACAACCTCGAAAAGGTTTCACATCATTGGTGGGTTCTCTCGACCTCTTTCACACAGGTTAACGTCGTCGAGCAAAGGCTCTGACATACAACCTTGGAAAGGTTTCACATCCTTGGTGGATTCTCCCGACCTCTTCTACACAGGTTAACGTCATCGAACAAATGTTACGACATATAACCTCAGATAGGTCTTACATCCTTGGTGGATTATCTCGACCTCTTCCACACA
>NW_021419030.1:0-215 GCF_001605985.2 Dendrobium catenatum | reverse complement strand
CCTGTACGAAGCAGCGAACAACTCCATTCAGAAGCTGATACGCCGCGCCACCAGATCTGCAACATTCGTACAAGCAGACAGAAAGCGTATACAATTATTTCAAAATACCCTTGCACGTGCACTGTAATTTGTATACACATAGGTACACTAAAAAGGGGTAAAATACAACCCAAACCCGTATGGGCCCCAGCGAGCGTGTTATTGGTACACACGTG
>NW_021419029.1:0-222 GCF_001605985.2 Dendrobium catenatum | reverse complement strand
ACTCATTTTGATTAAAAAATTTATATTTTGCCAACTAAAAAGTTTAGGTTTGGTTGTGTGATAGAAAATTTGAGTCGGTGGAATGTGTGCTTTACGTCTTAGCAGTGTATAAAGATTCAACACGTACAAATGAAAGTAATAGGACTAGATAATTTTCTACGTAGAAAACCGGAAAAAAAAATCACGAGGCTTGACCCAATCTTAAAATCCACTATACAACAA
>NW_021419028.1:0-503 GCF_001605985.2 Dendrobium catenatum | reverse complement strand
ATAAATAAATATAAAAATTAATTATTAGATATGTAAATGCAAAAAAATGCAAAAACTCATTTTTTTTCGAGCAAGGCTTTGTGGCCCCATTGTTGGAGGCCTTGCCCCCACCGTGAGGCAAGTTCAAACACATATTAATTGCTAATTTCTAACAATCAAGATTATATTTACTCAAAAATTCATTTAAAAAAAAACTCATTTTCAACAGAAGACAAACCTGATATTGACTCCATCATTGACATAGCTGGAAACATTCTCTGAAACCCACTTTTCAGCGGCTTTCACATTCGTTGCCAACGTCAGAAGCATATCATTTGGGATTCCGACCATCACCTCTATCTTGCTGTTCCTGAGAGCACTCATCGTCCCATCTTCTGCATCAAAAAGCTTTACCTTCTGAAACCCATCGTCTTTCAGAAGCTGAACCACCGTGCTTGGTGGCAGTGGATGACTCGTCTGCGTGCCCCAGTTCGCACCAATCCCACTTACACCGCCCACCATCA
>NW_021419027.1:0-234 GCF_001605985.2 Dendrobium catenatum | reverse complement strand
TGGACGATAGCCGGGACGATCAAATGTCGTCTCTGTTCATCGTATGTGAACGTTCGTTAGGGATTTTAAGCCCTATAGAACTGGCCCAAGGCTAATAATGAGATAGAGAGGTGAATTAGTATTTAAAACAAAACTCAAACTTAAATCCAAAAAATAAGATTCACCACAATCAAAACCAACGATGCGGAAATTAAAAGTACGGAAGTAATAAAGAAAGAACACACCAGATTTATA
>NW_021419026.1:0-555 GCF_001605985.2 Dendrobium catenatum | reverse complement strand
AGATACCATGTGCTTGGTCGGTGTTTTGGTCCCAAGCTAGGACCAGTGAAGAGAACAATCAAGAGATTGATTAGGACATGGTTTTGTTTTGTTTTGTTTTTTTTTTTAACATTTGAGTCATTAAGCCTTAGGCTTTTGGGTCATTTTCTTACTGTTTCTTAAGTTAAAAAGTTGCTTTAAGAAATAATAAGAAAGTTATTTCAAACGAAACTTTAATTTGATTTGATTTTCTTAATGTTTCTTAAAGCTATTTTTTACTTAAAAAATTAATTTATTTGTACTTAAAAACTGCTTTAAGAAGCAGTGAGAAAATTGTTCCAAACAAAACTTAAGTTAAATTTAGACACATAATATATATAGAAGCTTCAAATTTAATATCTATTAGTTGGAAGCAGATCAAGGTGAACTTCATAACACCAAAATATTGAGTCTATGATTTTTGGTTAGCTTGGTTGTACCTTGAACATGCTTCAGCTCATTTTTACGCCTTTTTATTTTTTTAAGTTTCTTCAAAGTTTTTTTTTTTTTTAAATTTATGTAGTATTTTGGGGTTTT
>NW_021419025.1:0-311 GCF_001605985.2 Dendrobium catenatum | reverse complement strand
AAAGGTTCTGTACCATACCGATGGATTAAGGGTCAGGCTAGATACCACAAAAATATTTGGAAAACAAAAATTAAGGGTAATCCTACAAGTGGTATCGGCTTTGGAACTGTTAGTTCATTCGATGATGATGAGTATTGCCTAATGATAACTTACCATGTTGAATCGCCAAATGTCCCTGCAGATCCTTTCTGTCCTCTTAATAGGCTCTGTTTGGAGACTTTAGATGATCCTGATGTTCTTCAAGTTCGGGATGCACCCCTTGAATTAGAAGAATGAATCAAATCGACAGTCGATGAATTAAAAGAAATTAA
>NW_021419024.1:0-773 GCF_001605985.2 Dendrobium catenatum | reverse complement strand
CGTTTTGGCGAGATGGGGCCGGCGTGGAGGTATGTCGTTTGCTTTGATTTTTTTTTTTAATCCTAATTAATTTTTTTATACAGTCAACAATTATTATTCAACTCATATAGGTAATTTGGTTCACAATAACATACCATCCAGTTTTTACATGGCATATGCAACTATATATATACACACACACACATACATACGCATATACACATATACATATGCATATACATCAACTCTCCCCAAGTAATGAAGGTCCTAATCCATAACATAAACTTCCAGATTATAAATGTTAAGTACATAACAATACCACTTTCTTTTATTAAGGACATAGATAAAATTCTTACTTCCCCTTCTCTTTCTATCCTCCTTTATCTTATTTTCTCTTCCCTCTTATTTAATTTCCTTATTCAACCTGAGCCAACCCCTCTTAATCCTTCAACGTCCAGACTTCCGCCTCTAACGTGTACTTGAGCCTGCTCCGGGACTCCCGCGGCTACTTGCTCCGTCTCCCAGCCCTCGCGAACTCACACCCGCTCCAATCTACCGTGACTCCAGAAGGCAACCGAAGGCTTGGTTGGCTAGGACTTAACTATAAAGCACTAACTATTGATTTTATAATAAAAAAACACTAACCATGGAAATTAGTTCACTGCCCACACCCCCAGCCAGTGCATGCTATGGAAAATTCTTTTGCCTAAAAAATCAACTGCCCTTATGTGGGCTCCGAAAATTCGGCCCCGGCCTCCCCCCGGCTTTTCTCTTTTTATTCGGCGAGGGAGTTT
>NW_021419023.1:0-320 GCF_001605985.2 Dendrobium catenatum | reverse complement strand
TTTTTTCCCAAGATTTTACCCACCACCGCCTATTCAAGCTTGGCCATATTGGCCTTAACACGATTTAAGTTGAGGTCGATCGTGGTACCATCCTCGGCAAGAGCATTAATTTCTTCAGGGCGACTAATTGGTATATGCTCCAGACGTTTCCACTGGTTCTCGATTCGCCCCGGAAGGAAAGGTCCAACAGGCGGTTTCGCTGCCCGTGGCACCTCACAGTTGATACTGGATTTTCCAGAACCAGCATTTTCACAAACATCTTGGGGGCAACTATCCCCCATATTCACCTCAGAGGACACAACCCCCTCCCCGCGATCACC
>NW_021419022.1:0-219 GCF_001605985.2 Dendrobium catenatum | reverse complement strand
TCATTACTTGGACATTAAAATTGTCTTAAGGAGAATGAGAAGAATGATTTTTAATCCATCATTGAACATGCATTAGATAGGCTTAATGCTTGGGGTGTTAGATTCTTATCTTTGGCCAGTAAGATTGTTCTTATTAAATCTTCTTTTCTATCTTTCCTATCTATACATCAACTCACTCTTTTGTCCCCAAAAGGGTTCTTCATGAATTGGATAGACTTT
>NW_021419021.1:0-303 GCF_001605985.2 Dendrobium catenatum | reverse complement strand
TTAATAGCTTTAATCTTCCACTTCCTTTTATTGAATGGACTCTTTATGATAGGGATTTAGCACAACTTAATGCAAAATGTTTGAACTATTTTTTCGGTGCCTTAAAATCTAAAGATTACATGCGAGTTTCAACTTGTAGTACTAGTAAAGTAATTTAGGATAAATTTATTTATCACTTATGAAGGAACCAATGAAGTTAAGTAATCCAGATTTGATATTCTATTGCATGATTATTAACTTTTTTGTATGAAACTTTCTGAATCAATTTTTGAAATGTATACAAGGTTTACTTAAATTGTTACC
>NW_021419020.1:0-277 GCF_001605985.2 Dendrobium catenatum | reverse complement strand
ATTCAAGGAACAGTATATCCCAGTTTAAAAATCACTTACATCATTCTTAGGATTAGAATCTGGGTTTGTTAGCAGTGGTGCCCGGCCACTATTCTGGGTGTAATATGGACATTGGACATTTTATTTTTGATTATTTAATTTGATTGTTTATATTCTTTGTGTAGTAAAATTTTTTAGAACTCTTGCATGCCGTATTTTGTTTGAGTCTGGATACGAATCAGAGTGCTTTTTTTGTAAGGGTACGCTCAAAATTCTTTTACTTGAAATTCTAATAAAA
>NW_021419019.1:0-256 GCF_001605985.2 Dendrobium catenatum | reverse complement strand
ATGCATTACGTCTCATGAGAAGTTAGCACTGTGGTGGTGTTAATTAAACTATCACCTTGACACTATAATATCTAACTCATTGTGGTGTTAGGCTAACCTCGAATGGTGATTGAGTGAATTAATGTGTCTTTTGAATAAGTCGGCATGACTTCTCCTTTTGGCAACTAATCTACCGTGGTGTTAAAAAAGTTGCACAGTGGCACTTGAAAGTGAAATCTAGCACCATAATGAAATTTCATATAAGTTGTTAGACCTA
>NW_021419018.1:0-219 GCF_001605985.2 Dendrobium catenatum | reverse complement strand
GTTTTGTAAGGGCTTCTCCACCTTCCTGTGGGAGCAAAAGGAGAGTCATGTTTGTAGTGCAATACCCAGAGGGCACCTCTAGGGAGTAGACGTATGTCGTGTTGGTCAAACCACTATAAATTTTATGTGTTCTTTTCTTACTACGTTCCGCATTTATTTTTCCGCACGTTGATTTGTTTTTGGTGATATTGGTTTGATTGTTATTTATGCTTTACTTAA
>NW_021419017.1:0-234 GCF_001605985.2 Dendrobium catenatum | reverse complement strand
CTTTATGTATGCAACAAATATGATACTTTTTTATTTATTTAGAGTGATAAAAAATATTTTAGCCTGAATTTATCTATTGATCCTAGATTTCTCATTACAAATATGATCTAACATGAGGCCATATTTAATAAAAATATATATTTAAATTTATCACTTAAAGAAGTATTACTAGTTTCAAAAGGGAGATTTATATATATAATGTATAAAATATGAGGATTTATATATTTAATATAT
>NW_021419016.1:0-304 GCF_001605985.2 Dendrobium catenatum | reverse complement strand
ATTATTACTAGAGAGGGAGTTTGTCAAGGGGAGCGTAGAGACCACCCTTTTTCTTAGGAGAGTTGGAGATGATTTACTCATTGTTCAGATTTATGTGGATGATATACTCTTTGGATCTTCTAATAAGAAATTATATGATGATTTTTCTAAAATAATGAGTAGAGAGTTTGAGATGAATTTGAAGGGAGAGTTGTCCTACTTTTTGGGGTTTAGCTTAAAAAAATTGGAGGATGGAAACTTTTAAATCAAACAAAATACATAAAGGAAATTTTGAAGAAATATGAGATGGATAAAGCCAAGCCAA
>NW_021419015.1:0-398 GCF_001605985.2 Dendrobium catenatum | reverse complement strand
AAAATAATGTTTGGTAGATGGGAGGAGTCTTATCAAATCATAAATTTATTCATAGACACCGTTGTGGTTTCAATGCTTGAAATCATCTATAAGTTACAAACATGTAAGAATCATAGATTTGAGATATTATTTGTCTTGTTTTTCCCTTTGATAAATGGTTGGGCCAACTTTCATCTTATTCTTTGCCTTGATGGCACATTCTTATTAGGTAAATACTAAGGTACTTTACTTTTCAGCCTTTATAATTATAGAATTAGAAAGTGTTGATTCATGAGAGTAGTTTCTAAAATATCATTTATGTGATGTGAATGTTGATATGAACCCTAAGATCCATAATATGGTCCAACATTTTTTTTTACAAGAATATCAACACTGTAGAAGGCGTAATTGTAAATAAT
>NW_021419014.1:0-234 GCF_001605985.2 Dendrobium catenatum | reverse complement strand
AATGAGAATATTTACTTCATACAATAAGAAATAGAATCACTAAAGTTTAATAATTTATTTGGTTATTAGCTATTTTAAATTTACATTTTATTTACTCGTCGCGATGAGCGCTAGGGTTTTTTCCGGGTTATTTTTGGCGGCGCTGGCGTGCTCCTTCTCGGCGTCCGTCTAGCCGGATAGTTTTTCTTCCCCTTTTTTTTTTTGTTTTTCTGCTGAGATGTCTTCTTCTCGTCT
>NW_021419013.1:0-558 GCF_001605985.2 Dendrobium catenatum | reverse complement strand
ACGACTATAAAGCCCAAATCAATTAAACTCAACACATATATTAAACAAAACTCTAGAGGTAACTAAAATTATGCATGCAAAAGTTCTCCTAGATTTAGGTGTCTATTTTGTCATGACAATGCATCTAAATGAGACATACATGCAACTAGTTACAATCCAAACCTATGCATCATCATTGACTTCGAGGTCAAATGATGGCGTCTACCCTAGGGCATGATGGGGGGTGATGGATTGGACACAATATGAGTGATATTACATGCATTTGGAGAGTGTTGGATACCAATCCAACAACCCTAGCACATCACCATTCCCTTTTGGCTCTCATATGAGAGCAACTTGGCAAAAATCACCGGATTTTCCCAAGTTTACAAAGAGGCCAGCAATCATAGGATTTTGGGGAAGCATAAATTTAAGTTTCTAAGGGACCTAGGGTTTGGGGGCGTCAACCACACAACAATGGCCTTGGGGGACCCTAGGTTTCACTAAGTTTTAGGATTTTACCTCCCCCGGTTTATCCTAGTGCTCCTATCCAAGTTCCGGCTCGCTGTCCAAGTCCTT
>NW_021419012.1:0-206 GCF_001605985.2 Dendrobium catenatum | reverse complement strand
CCGACGGATTCAAGAAGTTCGTAGAAGAAGAAAGGATAAAATGGAGAAACAAAGAAAGAAGATGAAGAAATGAAGATTCGAAGAACAGTATATCCCATTTCAAAAATCACTTGCGTCATTTTTAGGATTAGAATCCGGGTTTGTTGTCAGTGGTACCAAATACGGCCATTTTACTTTTTTTTGCAAATTCTGGGTGTAATATGGAC
>NW_021419011.1:0-261 GCF_001605985.2 Dendrobium catenatum | reverse complement strand
AGACCCAGGCCTGCCTCCCATACCAAACCCAGGGTCTTACCTGACCTGGATCGAGCTCAATTCGACTCAAACCAAGCAGGTTTGAGCCAAACCGAGCCACCGGATCGACCCCAGCTTCCTCAGGCCAATTTGGCTCCACTCTCAGCTCCAGTGTGTCCCCATCGGCCTTCCCTAGTCAACCCGACCCAGACCATGGCCGGCGGCGGTCGGAACCAATGGAGAGAAAGCTTCGGTGGTCCCCCCAGGCCGATCCTGACCGAA
>NW_021419010.1:0-276 GCF_001605985.2 Dendrobium catenatum | reverse complement strand
TATATATATATAATTATAAATTATGAACAAATAAATAACAACAATAACAACAGACCTATATCCCACTATATGGGATTGACTACATGAATCATTTTTCTCCATTGTTTCATGTTAAGAGTCAAATTTCCATTGGAGCTACTCCAACCTTTTAATTTATATGTTTATTTTGTATCCTATCTTTAAGAATAAAGCCGCTCATCCACCAAAGCATCCTCATCTATGCAACACTTAACTTAATGTTATGCTTCTCTTTTAATGGCCAACATTCAACACCAT
>NW_021419009.1:0-244 GCF_001605985.2 Dendrobium catenatum | reverse complement strand
AATTTTATAATTAAAAAAGTTTTATTAGTTGATAGTCCAAAGCATAACATACTAAGCATTAGTCAATTGTGTGATAAAGGTTTTGATATAAAATTTTTGTCAACAAAATGCATGATTAACTAAAATGGAAAACTAGTCTAAGAAGAGAAAATAGTAAATAACGTTTAGATGCTTCATTTGAACTACATTAAATAGCCTAATTTTATATGTTTGAAAACTATAATTGATGAATCATGTCTATGGC
>NW_021419008.1:0-1035 GCF_001605985.2 Dendrobium catenatum | reverse complement strand
TTGGGTTCTCCTTTTGGCAAAAAAAAACTAGTTGCATGTATGATATGTCTAGGTTTATGCATCTTAGGTTTCCACACTAAATAAGTTTTCTTATCCAATGTACAAGTGTGTGTTATATGTTCAAACATGCCACAAGAATAATATTAACTCTAGGAAATAGGTTTCTTATTTTTCTATAATTATTTTTTCTCTTCCTAGGTTGTATAAATTTTGGATGCAAAATAAGATTAGTAAAATCTTCAAGTGTTAGTGATTTCATATTTTCCTCGAGAGCTTTTTCTTTTAACTTCTGAAATTTGTTAAAAATCTTCTAACACATGTTTATCAAAATTTAAATTGTGCTCTCTACTCTCAAAATCATCCTTAAAATTTTTGAAATCTTTTTTTCAATTGAGCATAGGATGATTTTAAGATGTCATTCTCCTTATTCAAGTTATCAAATTTATCAAGTAAGCTCATGTGATTGTTATCTATCAATGCATGATCTTTTCTAAGAATTTCATGTTCTCTTTGTAGTTCTTGTAATTCTAAATTCAGATTAGCATGCATTTTCTTTATCTTCCTATATGTGTCATGAATTCTTTCAAAAACTTTTAACTGTTCAGTACAGGTTAACTCACATACCTCTTATTAATCTGATTGATCAAGATGATCGACCATTAAGCACAAGTTAGTGATTTCCTCTTCTTTTTTAGTTTCTGACGAATCTGAAGCTAAGTCCACCAAAAAAATCTCTTTGGAATCTCTTCTTGACCTTCTTCATATTTGGTTTCTCCTCGATCTTCTCTTTGCTAGGAGTGGCTTTTAGGTTCGGGCATTCCAATTTTATATGTCCAGGTTTCCTGCATTTATAGTAAATCACGTTATTAGAAACCTTAACATTCTTATTAAATTAAGATATATTCCACAGCTGGTATCTCTTCTACTTTCATTTAAAAAGCTCTTGAATTGTCTAGTCATTAAAGTAATGTCATCCTCATCCTCGGGTTATGATAGATCACTCTCTGACTCCTCCACTTTTAGTGCAATGTTCTT
>NW_021419007.1:0-306 GCF_001605985.2 Dendrobium catenatum | reverse complement strand
ATGTTTATGTTTGTATTTTTTGGATTTTGGTTTTGTTTTTTATGTTTTAAAAAATATAAAAAATTGTTTTTGTGTTTTCATGGAATTTCTGTAAGTTCACAGATGGCACTAGAAAGTGCTCTTAAAAACACTTGAAAGTTTGTTAGGGATGTTAAGCCCTCATGAACTGGCCCAAGGTTAAATAAAAGAGAGGTGAATTTGATAACTTTAAAACCAAAGATAAAACTCAATCCAAAATCACCACGAAAAAATAAGTTCAGAAGAAAATGATGCAGAAGCAATAATAAGAAAAGAACACACCGGATT
>NW_021419006.1:0-261 GCF_001605985.2 Dendrobium catenatum | reverse complement strand
AAGGAGCTCAGATCTCTCGGTTAGGATCGGGTAAGAGGTAGGCCTCTCTCTCTCTCTCGATCGACAGAGTTAGGAGATTTGGCCGAAGAAATGAACGGAAGGGAGAAAGTTATCTTCACTACACGCGAGCTCCCATCCTGACCTCCGAACAAAATGTCGTAACTTCCGATCCTTCAAGAACAGGAAACGTCGTCGAAGGAGCGAAGTCGACTCAGCAACGAAGGAAGCGAAGAGGATCGGTGGTTGGAAGCTCGTGCGTGT
>NW_021419005.1:0-252 GCF_001605985.2 Dendrobium catenatum | reverse complement strand
TCTCTTTTCCATCTTAGAGGCCACTATCTCTAAAAATCTCCTCTTTTTTATCTCTATTAGAAGTCTCTTTCTCTCTCTATTTATCTATATCTTTCATCCTTTCACACATAGATCATTTTTCTCACTCTCCCTTATATAATCCTCCATCTATGTATATTAAACATCACTGTCATACTTTTTATTCTTTTAGAACACTCCCATTAACTTTCATAGATGTCTCTCTCCTCAAAGCCCTTCTTTTTCACACTTAGA
>NW_021419004.1:0-285 GCF_001605985.2 Dendrobium catenatum | reverse complement strand
ACATAGGATGTAAAATATTCTAGGTTTTTAAGGAGATAATATAATTATAAGAGGTCAGAATATATCTTTTTCACCCCTTCATGCTCGATAAAGATCTAGAGAAGCATATGCTCTTAATCACATTATATGAAGAGTTTCATTTGGAAAAAATATACAATTTTATACCCATCAATCCAAAACACTTTAATTTAATATTGTATCGAATATTTTACTATTATACACAGTGATAGAAACTTTAAAATATCATTTTTAGTTCAGTTGGATAATTATTGTAATTGGAAAAGA
>NW_021419003.1:0-247 GCF_001605985.2 Dendrobium catenatum | reverse complement strand
CTGTCAAATTGTCAGAATGGATGAATCAAATGGTAATGTATTGTCCATCAGCAAACCAACTTCTGGAGATGCTTTTCCAGTCAAAGAAAAATTCATACAGGCAAAGGTACTCGTCATAACCGTGAATTGTATTTAAAAGTTATTGTCCTAACTTTTTTATCTCGTAGATGCTGCATATGTTGGTTTTATTATGTTAGCTTGAATGAATATGCTATTTACACGATGCAGCGGGGTACATTAAACCGTG
>NW_021419002.1:0-254 GCF_001605985.2 Dendrobium catenatum | reverse complement strand
TTTTCAAATGAATGTCAAGAGTGCCTTTTTAAATGGGGAAATAAAAGAAGATGTTTTTGTAGAACAACGTCCAGGTTTTGAGAGCTCCCAATTTCCAAATCATGTGTTTAAATTAAAAAGGGCTTTGTATGGTTTAAAATAGGCACCAAGAGCTTGTTATGAGAGGCTTAGCACATGTTTACTAGAGAGGGAATTTGTCAAGGGGAGCGTAGACGGTACCCTTTTCTTAGAAGAGTTGGAGATGATTTACTCAT
>NW_021419001.1:0-216 GCF_001605985.2 Dendrobium catenatum | reverse complement strand
AAGATGAATGATTCTAGTGTGGTGGTTAGGAATAAGGTGAGATTGGTGGCTAAGGGGTACAACCATATATAAGGGGATGATTTTGAGGAGACCTTTGCCCATGTAGCTTTATTGGAAGCCGTTAGAGTGCTACTAGCCTTTGCCTGTTATAAGAGATTTAAGCTTTTCCAAATGGGCAATAAGAGTGCCTTTTTAAATGGGGTAATAAAAGAGGAT
>NW_021419000.1:0-211 GCF_001605985.2 Dendrobium catenatum | reverse complement strand
TTATATTTCTCATATAATATCTTATATAAAGAAACTTCGTAGTCTGTAGTTCAATTTTCCTGAAATGTTAGTACACACTATAGCAAATATAAATCTTCTAAAATTGTTAGGAGATAACTACACATTTAAACAATAAAGTTTAGAATCATCAAAACTATACAAGTTGCAAAAATATAAAACATGCAAATAGCAACTATCTTAATAATCTCCC
>NW_021418999.1:0-237 GCF_001605985.2 Dendrobium catenatum | reverse complement strand
GCGGGATCCGTCCCCGTCGGGTCGGGTCGTGACAGATTGGACGAGTCTAAGTCAGCCTATCTATCCTATCTAGTCTAATCTTGCAGTGGGTGAGCTAGTTAGTGAGTATCATGTCATTGGGTGTCCACCTAAAGGAACTTATAGACTCTACACACTTGGGTAGAAAATCCTAGGTTGTAGGAAAATGCGAAAATCCTTAGGGGAATATAGGATCGACCTCTCCAAAAATAAGACCAA
>NW_021418998.1:0-398 GCF_001605985.2 Dendrobium catenatum | reverse complement strand
CCCTTATGGTGATTGGGGACCTCGTAGGAGGTATTAAGGGTGCGTTTGGGACGGCTGCAACAGTCGGTAAAGTAGGTTGTGAAATTGTTGTACATAAAGTTGCTTCTTGAAGTTGCTTTATATAAATCATTATATTTTGTTTGGATAGCGTAGCTGTAGAAATGCTGTGTTGTAGTTGTATGAGAACAATTTACCTTCATACACTTATATATATTAGATGAAATATATAATTTTTTAAAATTTATTTTTTTTAAATGTATATGATAATCAACTAACAATTGTAAATCAAAATTGTATCACTTCTTAAGTTGGTATTTTTTTTAAAATATATTAAAGCTGCCAATTTTTTTTTTAAAATATTGTTGTAAAAAATAAATTTTTATTACAAATATTTGTAA
>NW_021418997.1:0-671 GCF_001605985.2 Dendrobium catenatum | reverse complement strand
AATAATATGGAGATCAAACATCTATTTTTTATTTATAAGAAATCAATATTTTCTAAAAGTACTAGTCTCTATGATTAATTATATCTTAGATGTAATATACGTGAAAGATATTTAGCTCACATTCTTAATTTCATATAAAGGATGCATAGACAGAAGACAGTAGCCCTAACAAATGAAAGCTATTTCTCAAATGATAATTAATGTCAATATAGTGATATAGAATTTGTTGTATTCTCTTGGTAGTGATGAGAGCCTCAGGATCAACTAGAACACACTAAGACAAGCCCAAAGGGTGCACTATTGTCTCACTATCCTAGAATAGATTGCCTATATACAAGTGATGCAGGGGCTTATACATCTCTAAGGATGATGGAAAAGGGTACAAATCTTACTATCAATTAGGATTATTTCTTCAAGAATATGATAAAAACTCTATATTAACTAAAAAGATCGGATTTGTTAATAGGCAACATAGTTCGACATGCTAATGAGAGTTTCATGCCTATAATAAAATAATGCATTGATAAGCATTTGTTCATTGCTCAATGTTTATGATATATCATAAATAGGGCAAGCATTCAATTTTATAATTATGTTGAAAAAGACTAAGGGGTTGTTTGGCAACAAGTAGGTTTTAATTTGAATAGGATTTACTAAATTTTGTAAATATG
>NW_021418996.1:0-208 GCF_001605985.2 Dendrobium catenatum | reverse complement strand
AATTCTGAAAAAATCCCAAACAATTTAAAAAAATTCTGAAAAAATCGAAAAAATTTATAAAAATCTGGAATTTCGAAAATTGCAATAACTCCCCCATTCTTTCTCCAAAACCTATAAATAGGCCCTCTAGGCCTTTAGGAAACTTGCAACTTCTCTTTCTTTCTCCCTCTAGCTCTCTGGCGGCTGAGGCTTCCGCTATTTGCGAGCG
>NW_021418995.1:0-317 GCF_001605985.2 Dendrobium catenatum | reverse complement strand
ATGAGCTGAGTTGCCCAGTTTAAAGACTAACATTACTTTTAAATTTATTTTATTATTTCATTTTTATTAAAATATTTTTTAAATGTTATTATTTCAAAAAATTATCCTTATTTTATTTATTTTAAGATGAGTATTGATACGTCCTCAAAAATTATCTTAATTGGACGCAAATTTCGATGCAAAATCAAATTGGAAACTTCAAAAATTAATTCGAAGGCCATCCGAACTCCGATTTCAGCAAACTTATAGTCGAACTGAGTGTCTCGGAAATACGAACCCAACGACACCAAATTCAACTCGATCCGAGCTTAAATGGG
>NW_021418994.1:0-303 GCF_001605985.2 Dendrobium catenatum | reverse complement strand
AAACCTGGATATATAAAGACAGATTGCCCAAAACTCAAAGTCACTCCTAGTAAGGAGAAGGTAGAGGAGAAACCTTTTATGAAGAAGGGCAAAAAAAAATTCCAAAGAGCTTTTTGGGCGGACTCAGCTTCGGACTCGTTAGAGACACAAAAGGAAGAGGAAGTTACTAATATGTTTTTAATAGCTGATAGTCTTGATCAGTCAGATCAAGAAGAGGGTCACTCTCACACAAGATCTTGTGAGAACATATGGTACATGGACAGCAGATGTTCAAAGCATATGACTGGAGATACTGCACAATTC
>NW_021418993.1:0-321 GCF_001605985.2 Dendrobium catenatum | reverse complement strand
GCATGCATACACAAATAGCAAGCAAACAAGTCCTTAGATCTAGGAGAGCCTAGGCTAGGTGGTGTGTGCACCTTAAGCATGCAATTAACTAATTAACATAATTAAGACAAAATTAGTGAATAATCAAGGAATGATTATCCACTAATCATCCCCTTTATTTCTATTCAAACATGGTCATCCTACATTTAAGATCTCAAGTGACTTCTTAAACACTTAAAGATTTACATATATATAGTCTAAAAATAGGTTTTAAAATGTACATATATAAATGGATATATGTATATATATATGTATATATATGTATATATATATATATATATA
>NW_021418992.1:0-251 GCF_001605985.2 Dendrobium catenatum | reverse complement strand
AAATTAAATTAAAGTGGATTTTAATGTCAAATTAAAGGATTTTCAATTTTAAATGATTAAGAGTTGAAATATGGTTGATTAGAAATATTATGGGTATTTTTAGGAATTAATATAAATTTATGGTGATTTATTGAATTTTTTAAGTCGTTAAAGGGGCTGAAATTTGATATGCTCAATTTTCTAACATAATGACCTCCAAATTAAGTCAAATTTTAACTTGGGATACGTGATGTCACTAAATTTGCTATGTT
>NW_021418991.1:0-3280 GCF_001605985.2 Dendrobium catenatum | reverse complement strand
TCTTCTTGCAACAGGTACCGATAGAAGACCCATGCACTCTTTTCTTAGCGTGGTGGGGAAAAAGACTTTACACGGCCGAGGTGTCCTCGAAAGAGGGCACCTACCATGCACGCCTTTATTGCGCGTGGTGGGGAAGGCCCAGTTTTCTCGTAGTTTTCCCCTAAACGGGGGAGACGCCGGGAGGCTACCGAAATTTCGGGTGAAATATTACTACACTCGGACCTGTTTTAAACTCAAAAGAACAAAAGGTTTGGACCAAATGAGAAAGAGCAGTGGACTTTTGAACTTGATTGAACATGTGCAGAGGATCTGAACAAAAGATAAATGATTTCTAAAGATCAGAAATCAAATAAAATGAAATCAAATTGAAATCAAACTGCAATTGAATTCAAATCAATTTGAACCTACACTTGAACATACAATTGAATTCAAAAGAACTCCAGAAGACTGAACGAAATGTGGGCATGCAATTGAACTCAAAGGACCGCTGGGGACATAGAACTTGAGCTCGTATATTGAGCTTGTGGAATGGATAGAATTCCAACACAAATAAGTACAAATGACTACGGCATGAATACAACATCAACACTAAATCAAGCCTAATCAAATGATGTTAAACTGAACCAAAGACTTGAAAGACTTGTACTTATGTTCTGAACTCAAAACTAGAACAAGATGTGGACAACAAGAACTTGTGCATTTGAGCTTAAACTGCACGACGTCAAGAAAAGTTTGTAAACAGCAGATTCAAATCCGGGTGACCATACTGAGTTCGAAACTCAAGTCTGAATGAAATTGAACTTGGATCCAAACACATACAAGGATAAGGCTTGAATCATGTGTAAGGGAGTTCAAACAAGAACATTCGTATGGTTAATAGTGACTCAAAGTACATTACAATACCTCAATGCACAGATTCCTACAAACAATCCCCACAGTGCCTGTTGATTGAGATGGCGATACGGGAGACCAATGATGGAGGATCCGCCTTCCTACAAACAAATGCAACCCAACAAACCCACCTGAGATCGGTGAAAAGGTGGATTTGATGCAGGAGCAATGGTTCCTCTACAAACATTCCTAGGAGCTCGTAGTAGATACGACAATCCCCACCAAGTCAATGCACTATAAAAACAAACAGTTGTAAGGTGTACGACTTCTACTCATGTATAACAACCAAAGATCTACCCCTACAGCAGATGCAATCGTCCAACCACCCGAGATTGGTGAAAGGGTGGAAAAGATGCGGAAATAATAGGTCTGCTGCAAATACATTCAGGAGGTTGTAGCGGATATAATGGTCCTCCGCCAGCGAATACAAGTCACTTGTGGATAACAACAGTGTGTATGTCATATGCGCAACGAACCACTGTGGACACAAGTACATCTCTTATGATGATTCCTACGATTGTCTGTTGACTGAGAAGGCAATACTGGAGATCAGCAATTAAAAATCCATCCTCTACAAATAAATGCAGATATCAGCCCACTTGAGATTGGTGAAAGGTGGACACAATATTGATGTCAATGGGGTCTCCTACAACTACCTTCAGGAGGTTGTAGTGAGTACAACGGTCCCCTGCAAATGGCTACAAACCACTTGTGGATAACAACAGTGGGTATATCATAAGTACAACGAACCACTGTGGACACAAGTACATATATCACCTACAATAGTGGTGATCAAAATCTACAAGTACGTCGAGTACAAGAGCAACTCGATGTACGAAAAAGATACCCTCTGATAGAAGGGAGGAAAATAGTTTGAACAAATTAGAACCAAACTTCCTGTGTTCCAAAGTCTCTTCTTAGTTCTATATTTAAGAAGAAAACAGTTCTGGTGCCCATAAACACCGGAAATAACAAGTCTGCTACACTGAAGATCCTAAAAGGAGTTCTCCCCAAATCAGCAGTCATTGACTCCAAAGTCCAGAAAGATCTATCCCCGGTGAATGAGAAAGGGGGAGGGGGTCAACATCAAGACCAAATCGCCACCGGATCTGCAACACTAATACAACCAGACAGAAGGCGTCTATAACCTACAATGCATCGCCACCAGATCTGCAACACTAATACAAGCAGACATAAGGCGTCTATAACCTACATCGCCACCGGATCTGCAACACTGATACAAGCAGACAGAAGGCGTTTACAACATTCATATTCGGCCTTTAAGGCCTTCAACAAAGAAAATTCATGAACAAAGGCATGAAGCCTACAGAACCCGATCCTTCTATGCGGATCAATAGGAGTCGACAGGGTTCGAACTATCAAATAGATACACGGTTGAGGGGACCGATGTATTTGTCTCAATACATTCATATTAGGCCTTCAAGGCTTAAAATCAAAAGAATTCACTGAAAGGCACGAAGCCTATGAGAAGCCCGATCCTCCTAAGCAAGCAAATAGGAGTAGAAAGGGCTCGAATCATTGGATAAATATGCAGTCACGAAGTCGACTGGAATATTTATTTCAATACATTCATATTCGGCATTCAAGGCCTGAAATCAAAAAAATTCACAAAACAAAGGCACAACGCCTACAAGAAACCCGATCCTCGATCAACAACTTGGTCAAGTTGCAGGGTTCAATCAAATGGAAATGACCCCAAACACCCCGATGATGGCCGTGTTGAATGTTTATCTCAACCAGAGGGGTCCACAAAATATTTCAAAATGCCCTCAAACTTCTACAAAATTCAGATATTTTTCAAGTGACCTCGAGGTCACCCCGATGATGGCCGTATTGAATGTCTACCTCAACCGGAGGGGTTCCCAAATACTTTCAAATGACTCCCAAATATCCAAATTCCCATCGAAATCCAAATTCCACCCAAATCCTACAAAAATCCAAAATCCAAAGCTCCACAAATATTTCAAATTTCATTCAAGTGTCTACCAGAATCCAAACTCTACAAACTCCAAATTTCAAGATATTTAAAATTGAAATTAAACCATCAACCACTCAAAGTGAAATTCATCCACCCTCCGCAACAATTTGCCGGGGTGGACAAATCAAAATTTACTTTTGCTCACAAAGAGTCAAATGCCTAGTCGAAAATATAACTAGGATTCATTCTCAAAACAATCTCCTGCTAGTAAGGACGTGGTACGTGTCCTCTAACCGGCGGTTAGCCGCTAAATGGCATCGCAGGATAAACGGTTACGACGACCCGGGGTCCTCTGAACCGAGTGGTTTTGCTGCCAAATGGCACCACGAAATACCGGTTATGGTCAGAGCCAAGACGTTCCTTATTGACATCAAATCCTTGAGATATGAA
>NW_021418990.1:0-320 GCF_001605985.2 Dendrobium catenatum | reverse complement strand
TTCTAATGATGAAGGGGAACTTTATGTTTGAGTTAAATTATTAATGTATTAAAGATTGATTTGGATGCATTTTAATTGTTTAATGATTGTTACCTTTATTGCTCACCAAGGCCGTGAAGTTTATTTCACCTTCCTTGGGGCTAAGTTAATAGCCTCGTAGGCCTGGGTTACCCAGTAATAATTAGGGTTGATTTAGCTGGTTAGATGGTTTTTATTAATCAAATTAAAGATTTCTAAGATTTTAATGAATTATTGAAATTTTTTAGAATTATCAGAATTATTTGAAGGTATTAATTAAGAGGTTACAGGTTGAATTTGAA
>NW_021418989.1:0-251 GCF_001605985.2 Dendrobium catenatum | reverse complement strand
AGGAATGTGAGGTTTTTATTTCCTTGTAATTAGTTCTCTCTTGAATGCAATTTGCAATTTCTCAAAAATAAAAATAAAAAAGAGTTACCAAAGGATATCTCAGAATTTTTTTTACTACTATCAAATGTGATTCCTTTGAATCAGATTCAAAGCTAGCACCCAAATAAACACTGAACATGATATCTGGTTTACTAGCAGACAAGTAAAGCAATGCTTCAATTATTCCTCTAAATTTCTTTTGATCAATAGAT
>NW_021418988.1:0-277 GCF_001605985.2 Dendrobium catenatum | reverse complement strand
TATATCCTCTCCAATTTTCTTCAAAAAGAGAGTTGTATCCACGCTTCCTTTTTCAAATGATCTTTCAAGTTGGAAGGTGCTCAATCTATCATACCAAGCCCTAGGTGCCTAATTCAAACCATATAATGCCTTTTTTAGTTTGAAAACATGATTTGAGTGTTTAGAATTTTCAAAGCCTGGAGGCCATTCTACAAAAATATCCTCTTGAATTACTCTATTTGAAAATGTACTTTTAACATCTATTTGGTACAATTTAAATCCTCTAAAATAGGCAAAG
>NW_021418987.1:0-284 GCF_001605985.2 Dendrobium catenatum | reverse complement strand
AGCCTTAAAATCAGGAAAAGTTGGAAAATGAGTAATCTAGAAGTTAATGAGAGCTCGATCCTTCAACTGCATCTCAGAAAATCAATTTTGTTATTCAACAAAAGAGCTTGATAACACATGGTAATGTTGGTAATCACCATATAGCTAAAACAAGATTTTTGGATCGCTCAAATGATCTTCACTTCTTTTAATCTGCTTGGGTTGTATATAAGAGTTGATGATGAGACAATATATGCTAAATAGAATGGAGAACTCTGAGAGAAACTGTAAGTTGATTTATTCTT
>NW_021418986.1:0-1380 GCF_001605985.2 Dendrobium catenatum | reverse complement strand
TATAACTCATTCAAATAGCAACTATTCAAACAATATCCCTATCATCCCGAATGATTACTTCAATTCAGTACATATTGTCTAGAGCGTCACCCTGAATGGAACCAAGCTGATTGTACATTATCCATGAAGAACTAAGGTTTGTTAATGGATCATCCAGGATGATATGATCGAGCAATCAAATCTTAATTGTTTTCCTTAATTACAAGATTAATTTAGGCATAATTTTGCTGCATCGTCTAGGATGATGCCTTAGAAGATGTCCAAAAATAAAAAATCTTATTGCGGCTGATTCTTTCTGATTTGAGCCTATCATCCCAGACAATGCTATTATCATCTAGGGAAATTTGCTTAAATGCTGCTGCCTTAACAAAGATGCTTTAATTAGGGTTTTTATTTTTAACTAATTACCAAGGAGGATTTTTGGATCTTCCTAGACAAAGTTATCAAAAATATAAAACTCTAATAAAAAAGATAGAATTTTTCCCCCATATGTGTATGTGCAAGGTTACTTAGCATCAGGATCCACATCATTTACAATTAACTAAAGAAAGTGTAAAAGACACTTGACGTATATTACAAATTTAATCAATCCTAATCTACCCAATCTTGAGTTGGTTCAATTTTCAATTTGATCTAGTGGACCTGAAATGTTAGTAGACAAGGTACTTGTAGAAAAATATGAATGTTTGCTATCATCAAAATTTTATTCTCTGAAATTAGATTCGCAACAACTTCCCTATGAATGATCTTTATTCATAAAGCATGTTTTTAAAATTTTGTCGAATTTGGTTTATCCAATCGATCAAACGAGGCGAATTATTCTTTAGGGTTTTAGATCACTTTGATATTGTGATGTTGGCGATCTGAACTGTTGAACCTATGATCAATGGTCAGGATTCCACTTTACCATGCGGGCATCCGATTGTAGAACCCGTCCGTCGGATTGAGACTCCATGTGGCTCAATCCTGACCATTGAACTCATACCATGCAAGATTTATTGGTCGGCGGGCGACACTAATGTGGATTAATGGAAACCACATGAGTCTCACCATCGCCATAATCATTGGACCATGATTGGCGGAGGCGCCAATACCATTGCCCATGATTGGGCGTCTCCACCATGGTTCTGCAGAGCCAATCTGGCTATGCCACGTTGTTGCCACCATTTTATTAATTAAAATTAAGTTTAAATTAGTTTTAAGTATATTTTAAATCATATTTCTTCTAAAAATCATTATAAATCAAATTTTTATCCAAAATACATGATAATATATCGAATCGATCGTATATTCACCCTCTTTAATTTAAAATACATTTTAATTAAAAATATTAGACATATTTTAAATTATATTAATTATTAAATATTTCTTATATTTAAT
>NW_021418985.1:0-265 GCF_001605985.2 Dendrobium catenatum | reverse complement strand
GAGACTTTATCATTTTCATGCTTTGATTAAAAAAAAAAATTGTTTTTGCTTTTGTTCTTCTTTTTCGTCTTGTGTTCAACTTTCTTTTTTTGGTTTTCTCCTCCTTTTTATGACGTCAAAAGGGGGAGTAGGGTTTGATAGTGTTTGAGTTGAGTTGTTTATGTCATATAGTTTTACTTTTGTTTGTGTTTTATTTAGTTTTGATTATTTATCATCATCAAAAAGGGTGATATTATTAAAAATTTGATTTCAGGAAATATAATTT
>NW_021418984.1:0-215 GCF_001605985.2 Dendrobium catenatum | reverse complement strand
GACCCCGGTGCAGCACCTACGGCGAGGCGGGGTCACTCATAAGTACACTCGAGCGGGGGGAAAGCAAACTGTGCATTTTTAAACAGGTACCATCGAAGCCCGCGAAGGTACGAACTCTCTAAACTCAGATTCTCGCGTCGTTGTTTGCAGCAGACCGGAAAAACTCATATGCACGCCTTTATTGTGCGTGGTGGGATGGGACGTCGGTCTGATGC
>NW_021418983.1:0-213 GCF_001605985.2 Dendrobium catenatum | reverse complement strand
AATGAGATAATTCAAATCAATATTATTTGTCATCATCAAAATCTCAGGCTAGGGGTCATGGAATACAACACATTTAACATTCAGTTGGGCTAAATCTTTATCAATAATAGTCCACTAAAAAAGGGATTTTAATTCTAAAATCATTTACTAATCGTGAAGGTACAAAATAACTATCCTAAATTAACATCCACATGTGATAATCAATTGATTATA
>NW_021418982.1:0-239 GCF_001605985.2 Dendrobium catenatum | reverse complement strand
TCTCGAGGTAAGTTCACCAAAGAAGAAGATCTCTTTGTTGTCAAAGGACCTGGCTGTCACGCCCCAAGATCTAACTTGGAAAGAATGTCAATCAATTACTCAAACAATTTACCAGAGTTATCTAAAACCTTCAATTAAACATTCTATCAAACATCTATAACTTTTAAAACATCAATATACAAGTCGATTCATATCTCAAAAAGTCATGTACAAAACTCAGGAACCACACTACAATCACT
>NW_021418981.1:0-269 GCF_001605985.2 Dendrobium catenatum | reverse complement strand
CTTTTGCTGTTTGATTTTGCTTTGGTGGAGCCATACTTCTGCTTTTGAAGCTTAGAGCTTTATCATTCATTTGCATTTTATTCCATGCCTCTTCAGATTCTAATACTGTTTTTAAGGGTGTAAAAGAGTCGTCTAATTGAGCTTAAAGTGCCTCTAACATGAGCCTGCCTAATTAATTAAGTTCAAGAAAATTTAAGTTGAATCATTTATTTGGACAAGGAGAAAATGATGAAATAATGAGAAATTAGAAAAATAAAAAATTATTTAAT
>NW_021418980.1:0-318 GCF_001605985.2 Dendrobium catenatum | reverse complement strand
TAAGAATGATTGATACGATCATATCATCCTGAACGATTGCAGGATCGGCCAGGATGATCCAGTAAAAAAACCTTAAGTTAGTTCATGACGATAAAATATCAGCCAGCTCGTATCCAAGGATATTCTCAAGACGATTTTCCTCTGATATGAACTGATTGGCCAGGACGATCGTGAGATCGTCCTGGACGATCAAGCCAAATTTCAATCGTCCAGGAGTGTATCCAGGGCGATGCTCTAGCTAATCTTCTGAGTTTTGTACTGATCGGCCAGGCCGATGTCCATATCGACCTAGACGATAAAGTCGGCAACTTGCAATTA
>NW_021418979.1:0-311 GCF_001605985.2 Dendrobium catenatum | reverse complement strand
TGCCTTTTTTTATTTTTATGTTTTTAATTTTAAAACTATGGTTGAAAAACATTTTCTACAAAACTCATTAAAGTTTATTATTTGGTTTAAAAGATCAAAAAGAGGGATTAATTTTTAATTACCAATTCACCCCCCTCTTGGTTAGCCGCTGAGACATAAGCATAGGTTTAACAACATAATTCATAGTGATCAAGTTTCAATAAGTGGTATCAGAGCTTTGTTTCAAAATCATAAGTTTAGACTACTTTTTTAATTAATATAGATGGCTACATTTGGAAACCGAAATAGACCCGAGGGTTACTCTATAACTA
>NW_021418978.1:0-225 GCF_001605985.2 Dendrobium catenatum | reverse complement strand
CAGGAACCCTCATCCCGAGTGAAGAGAGAGAACGTCCAGGAATTTTGGAAGATTTCAAATTTTGTGATTCTCCTGCTGTCGCCGTTGATGGTGGAAGAGGGTCGCCGGTTATCTTCTAATGACCAGAACACCTCATCCTCAGCGTCTGCTGTGCGTCCAACTCTGTTGGATACAAAATGTAGATTTTCTTTCAACCGCAGCTTCTCTCACAATTCCTACTTCATG
>NW_021418977.1:0-252 GCF_001605985.2 Dendrobium catenatum | reverse complement strand
TATCATACGAGTACTTTAACATTTTCGTTTCTTCACAATCATCTTTGCCTATATTGCTGACTCTTTATCACCTAATACTTAAATCTATATGACATAGTTGGGATAATTATAGTTCTGTAGCATTTGGTTTATGTTTTTCTGAGAATCTATTATAAGTCAATACAAATTAGGCTGTGTGTTTCATAACTTAAAATTGGTTTTAACTATAGAATCCAACTACGTGGGGTCGGCTACATGAATCCTTTTTCTCCG
>NW_021418976.1:0-271 GCF_001605985.2 Dendrobium catenatum | reverse complement strand
ACCTACCTGGTACGAATCTAATGGTTTAGGTCACCGGCATCTACTCCTTCAACAAGCCTGCTTAAGCTAGAAGCATAAGGCCGAAGGTACAAAAAGATCATCTGACAAGTCAGTAAAGACAAATAAGGTAATTCTCCATCAGTGTCCGCAGCACAAAGCATAGGACAAAAAGAATCAGTATCTCAACCATCTATGGATACATCCAAAAGAGTAAAAAAAAAAGAGAGGTTAGTGTGACATCCAAACAAATTTTGGAGATCCAGTAAAGGAA
>NW_021418975.1:0-302 GCF_001605985.2 Dendrobium catenatum | reverse complement strand
TAAAATCAAAGATGAATCAAAATAAAAGAATATGATATTAATATGAAGGATCAATGTATCTCATTTATACTCATTTCTTAACATATATAGTTGCTTAGCAAATACTGACTAAACAATCTATTGATTATATCTAGTACTTCTATAGTCTTTTTTAGATTTGACTCTAAGAGAGATTTTAAAAAAGTAACGTGAAAAGTACATAAATTATACAAGTGGCTAAACTCTCTTACAAACATAACACATTAACTATTTATAGGAAAACATTAAAAAGGCAATTAGCTCTACGATGCTTGAAAGATCAG
>NW_021418974.1:0-360 GCF_001605985.2 Dendrobium catenatum | reverse complement strand
GGGAGACGCCGGGAGGCTGCCGAAATTTTGTCTGAAAAATACAAGGACTTGTAAACTTTTGGACTGCATTGGACTTGGACAAGAAGGAAGAATTTTGACTAAAATTTGAACTGGACATGAACTTAAACAAGCTTTAACCAAATGAAGTGAATTAAACTCAAATTTAAATAAATGAGCAAAGTGTGGACATTTTAATTTGAGCTCATATTTGAATATGAGCAAATAAAATGACTTCAATTCAACTTCAAATAATAAGTGATCAACTTGCAAATCAAATGAGATGAAGAAGATTTGAACATTTTGACAAAGTGCAAGAGGACTCAATTTGGGACTACATTAACATTGAACTTGAACTTGGAC
>NW_021418973.1:0-566 GCF_001605985.2 Dendrobium catenatum | reverse complement strand
CACGTAGTGGGATAAAGGCTTGATGTTGTTGTACTCTTTTGTACAAGTTTTCTTTAGTGCAAGTGTTCGTGCTGGGGACTAGCTTGAAAATGAGCTGGATAGGAGCAAGATCTCTTAGTGTTTTTTGTGGTCTCCTTCATGTTTGGGTGCTTGTTCTTATGCACCGTAGAATATATCTAAGCTATTTTATAATTTTATTTGGATGAGAACTCAAGCTTTTAGGTTTTCTTTTCTCTTTGATTTTTGTAGCTCTTTCGAGCATTAGTAAGCTTGAGGTCCCATTAAGAACTTTGTATTTTTTCCCCTTAATTAACACATAAGCCCTTCTGTGGGTTTCAACTAAAAAAATCATAAAGGTTGATTTTTAATAAATCATAACAAAATAAATAAAAATCCTAGAATACAAACTCAATTTAATTGAATTCTAAATAAAAAGTAGAATTAAAAGAAAAAAGTAAACTACATGAATTCTAATTAAAAGAAAAAGTGAAAGTTTGGTCAAACCTAATATTAAAAGTTTAAAATAAATAACTAAATGAATAAATAATAAACAATTATATATAAAA
>NW_021418972.1:0-205 GCF_001605985.2 Dendrobium catenatum | reverse complement strand
ATTTTAACAATAGAAATTTTTTAAAATTGTGAAAAAATAATAAAAAAATAATAATTAAATGAAATTGTGGTTGCTCTCTGAGAGCAAAACAGCCAGAAAGTTAACCAATACAGACCCTAAATATTAAGAAGTTTCCTTTCACTGCCTCTAATACCACCACCGTCCATTGTACTGATAACCTGTCAACGATGTAATTATGTAAAGC
>NW_021418971.1:0-252 GCF_001605985.2 Dendrobium catenatum | reverse complement strand
CCCGTAGTTAATTACATCCTAAGCCTTGACTTAGGAAGACTCTCGATTAAGGATGTTAGATTATCTGCTCTAAAGGGTTTAGTGTAAAGGGGGATTTCTAGGCTTTCCTAATCAAAGGGGAAGAGAGGCTCAAGTTGGCTTAATAAATCACACAGGGTTCAGTCAACATCCGGCCGGTCTGAGGAAGGAAAAACTGAAGAAAAGAAAGAGGCCACGCATTCAAACAAGCATGAGAGAAAGAGGGAGGCGGCG
>NW_021418970.1:0-252 GCF_001605985.2 Dendrobium catenatum | reverse complement strand
CGAGTGCGCACGTTTTGACTATATTTTGAAGATTTTTTAGGGTATTTTTGATTCGACTGGGTTTTACTTCGACTGGATTTTTCTGTGAAGTCGAAAATTTTCTGTGCAGTAGAATAAATATTCTGAAATGTTGATATCTATATTCTGTGCAAATTTGGTATTTTGTGATTTTCAGGAAAATTTGTGTAAATTCCGTATACTGCCGTTGTGCTGCCCGATTTTTGTCTGATTTTTGATTTGTCCGGATTTCTT
>NW_021418969.1:0-313 GCF_001605985.2 Dendrobium catenatum | reverse complement strand
CCCGATGATGGCCGTGTTGAATGCAGATCTCAACCGGGGGGGTTTTCAAATATTTTCAAATGTCTCCCGAATATCCACAGTCCATTTCAAATATTCCAAAGCTCAATCCAAAATACCCATAAAAACCCAAAAAGATCAAATTCTCAAAATATTCAAAATTCCAAAAATATTTAAAATTTGAAATCTAATCATCCATACTTAAAGCAAATTTCATCCACCCTCCGCAACAGTTTATCGAGGTGGACAAATCAAAATTTACCTCAGCTCACAAAAGAGCTAAATGCCTAATCGAAAATATTACTAGGATCCATTC
>NW_021418968.1:0-249 GCF_001605985.2 Dendrobium catenatum | reverse complement strand
CTGTTTAAAGCATCTGCCACAAGATTAGTTTTTCCTGCATGGTCATTAATCTGCAAATCATAGTCCATCAACTCAAGTCATTGTCTTTGACTTAAACTCTACAAAAGAGAGAGCATCTATTATATACCTTGGCAATAAAGAAGAACAACAAAGGAAAGAGAGGAGAGGGAAAACTCACAGTAGAAGAAGCGGAGTTTGAGAAGAGTTCGCCAAGAACTGCTATTACGAGAAAGAAATGAAAGAGGAGAA
>NW_021418967.1:0-202 GCF_001605985.2 Dendrobium catenatum | reverse complement strand
GTGGTCAAAGGTTCAAACGAGGCTATAATAAGAAACATGTCGAGCAATAAAGGCGAACAGCAGGTTCGAATTGGGTCTTATCACGCAAATCCTAAATGTCAAACGGGAGAAGGATTGCATGCAGAACAGAAGACATGGACTGGAAGCAGGAGAACGGCCTGTTGTTTGTGCAAGAGGCAGAGGCGATGTGAAGCGTTTCACA
>NW_021418966.1:0-273 GCF_001605985.2 Dendrobium catenatum | reverse complement strand
AATAAAACTTTGTCATTTTAATATTTTTGGATGAAAAAATGATTCATCTTAAATAATGAAAAAGTATCTCTAGAAAAATTCGATTGTAAATCTAATAATAGAATTTTCCTAGGTTACTTGATTTTTGGAAGAGCTTATAGAGTATTCAAGAAAAGAAAATTAATTATGGAAGAATTAGTACATATATATTTTTTTATAAGAATTTATTGGATCTTATTAAAAATAATGTGAATTATGATGAGATTGAAATAGTTGAGAAAAATAACTTTAGAT
>NW_021418965.1:0-393 GCF_001605985.2 Dendrobium catenatum | reverse complement strand
TTTTGCATAATCCCTGATAATTTGGTGAAATTCTAAAATAATATATTTTTGCTTAGTAGTGTATTATGTCACATACTGTTATAGCAAATTGGGAAATTTTGCACTGAGTTCTTTTATGCTTTAATTAGTTGTTACACTACAATAAATTGTGTGTTATATTGAATGAATTACATGTTTTGATATGAAAAATATTTGTTGAGAGATATGAAGGGGTCTAAATCCTTTAGATTCTGTCTAATGTCAATAATATGAAACTCACTAAAATTCATTCTGTTAGATGAAAATATTTAATTTTATTTAAAAGTGAAGAAAATTTTGATGGTGAAAGTTCGTTAGGGATGTTAGGCCCTATAGAACTGGCCCAAGCTAACCAAGAGGGGGGGGGGGGGGGGG
>NW_021418964.1:0-462 GCF_001605985.2 Dendrobium catenatum | reverse complement strand
ATCGGCAGGCAATAGAGGTCGAAAGAACTGTTATCTTACAATGGAGGCCAAAAAGACTATAGTTTGGCAATGGAGGTCGGAAGGACTTTAGTTGATGGTCGAAGAAGGTCTGAAGGACTATAGTCGACGAGCAATGAAGGTTGGAAAGACCATAGACTAGAAATAGAGGTCGAAAGGACCATAGTTGGTAAAAGACGGAGGTTAGAATGACCGTTATCTGGTGACAAAGGTAGGAAGGACCGTATTCGATAAGCAATTGTGGTTAGAATGATCGTTGTCGATGATGGAGGTTATAAATATGGTACTCCGTGGGCGATGGTGCTCAAAAAGATCGTAGTCGAGTGATAGATGTCGGAAAGATCGTAGTCGGGTGAAGGTGGTCTAAAGGATCGTGGTTGGCGGGCGATGGAGGTCAAAAATATTATAGTCATTGATGGTGGACAGGAGGAAATAGGATGACAA
>NW_021418963.1:0-375 GCF_001605985.2 Dendrobium catenatum | reverse complement strand
TATCCCAAAGTTCGTGAAAAGCCCAAGGCTGAACTATGAGGATTCTGTCATCAACAAGTCCGTTATGCACAAAGCTCTGGACCGATGACTTTTCGCCATCGATCTAATACAAACCTAAGGGTTTAGGCCGCTGGCATCTTCTCCTTCAACAAGCCCGCCAAAGTAGAAAGCATAGAGCCGAAGGTACAAAAAATAACCTAACAAGTTAGTAAAGACAAATCAGACAATTCTCCATCAATGTCTACAGCACAAAGCACAGGACAAAAGCAATCAATATCTCAATCATTTGTTGATACATCCAAGGGATCTATGAAGAAAGAAAGTTTTAGTGTGACATCCAAGTAAATTTTTGGAGATCCACTAAATGAAAATCTT
>NW_021418962.1:0-200 GCF_001605985.2 Dendrobium catenatum | reverse complement strand
TTGCCTTGAGATGCGTGCTAATCGAGGTCATTTTTTAAACGAGTAACTTTTTAGTTAAAATAAAATCCACATATCAATTTAAATCCAAGTCATCAATTAAATATGCCAAAATTATGGACGCAGATTCTAATCCATTTATTAATTAAGTCAATCCCAATTCATATTTTTTTAATTTTTAATATTTAAATCAATTAAAATAA
>NW_021418961.1:0-753 GCF_001605985.2 Dendrobium catenatum | reverse complement strand
GTATTTTTTGCATCAATTATTGTATTTTATGGAGCAACTTTCATTTTTTTAGAGCTCTGATTAACCAGATCATGTTTGTAAATGAATAAAAGCTCTTTATGGTTTAAACTTTCAAATTGGCTCTTAGTGCATAGGATGATTGGTAGATCACATATTTAATTGATAATAAATTTAAAACACATAAAGTATATACCATCCTATTTATTAAGAAACAAGAAAATGATATTATCATTATGCAAATTTATGTAGATGATATATTATTTTAAAATACTAATGAGTTTGTTTCATGAGTTATTATCTATCACGTGTAACAATTTTGAAATAAATATGATGGAAGAATGCGTATGTTTCATGGGAGAACATTTATGCAAGGTTTACAAAATCACAAGAATTTACTGCTTGTAGCTTTCTTAGGGCTGGTTTGGGACGACATCACTACTGCTTTACTATTTAAAAAACAATTAAATATTTGTTTAGCTTGATCGCGACAGAGCCGGTTACAAAAATTTCTGCTGCCCCTTGCTGCTTCCCGCGACCGAACCTTACCTACTGCGGTGCGCTGCTTTCCGTAGTTTCGAAGAACAAAAATGACGCTACTGCCCTAGTTCGTGAGGAAGTTGTTGATTATTCCGCCATATTCATGCCCTCGTCTCACTACAGGAAAATCATCCATTTCCGGCGGCCTTTTCTGGCGGTAATTGAACCTTTTCCAGCAGTTTTGTAGTTTTTCGGTGGTTTTCCTGCGGTTCATCT
>NW_021418960.1:0-220 GCF_001605985.2 Dendrobium catenatum | reverse complement strand
CCATTGCCGACTGGAATCCCGATCGCTCAAGCTCCGAGTGGAATCCCGATAGCTCAAGCTCCGACTGGACTTCCGATCTCTCTGAGAGAGTGAGCGACTGCAGCCTCCCGATCGCTCAAGCTCCGACTGGATTCGGTAAGTTTGATCTCCTTTTTCTCATTTTCTGGACTCGATAGCTCAAGATGAAGCTTCCACCATTCGATAGCTCAAGCTTCGGACC
>NW_021418959.1:0-320 GCF_001605985.2 Dendrobium catenatum | reverse complement strand
GGATCACGCCGGAGAAGGTTCACGGCTTCGGGTAAAGATGGAGGTTGAAGACGTAATCTCAGCCGTTGATTTCGATCAACTGCTCGGATTAGATCCCGCGGTCCCGGAGCGTGTTTAATCACAGTCGTTAGATCCGCCATCCGACGGCTGTGGTTAATCCGGCCGTTAACAGTTAGCGCCAATCATTGTCTGGCGAATCAGCGCGCGCCGCGTGGGTAACGGTCGCTGACTGTGTAATTGCCAGTTTAGTTAAATCCAGAAATTCATGGGAACTTCAAAATTCCTAACTCCCTGCACACTTGTCCAAATTAGGTGTTCTT
>NW_021418958.1:0-597 GCF_001605985.2 Dendrobium catenatum | reverse complement strand
GATTTAATCATAGCCGTTCATTACAATATATCTAATATCCCCCCTCAAGCTAGCCGTGGATGGTTAGCTTGTTTCTAAGTAATAAAAAACGGGAAGAAGATAAAGATTTAGTAAACACGTCGGCTGGCTGATCAACAGAGGCAATGTGATGAACCGTGATATGTCCATTTTTGATGCAGTCCCGAATAAAATGATAATCAACTTCGATGTTCTTTGTTCTGGCATGGAAAACGGGGTTATTGGCAAGAGCCAAAGCGGATACATTGTCACAAAAGAGAGGTGTTGCCGTCGAGCATGGTATGTGGAAATCTGAGAGCAACCTTCGTAGCCACATGATATCGCTTGCTGTTAAAGCCAGAGCACGATATTCTGCTTCCGTAGAGGATCGAGCAACGGTGGGTTGCTTCTTAACTGACCACGAAAGAAGATTGTCTCCTAAAAATTCACAAAATCCGGAGATTGAACATCGATCATTGGGATTGGCAGCCCAATCGGAATCGGCAAACGCTTGCAGTTGAAATGTGGATGGGCGAACAGGAAGAGCAAATGTAGTGGTGCCTTTGAGATACCGGAGAACACGTTTGAGAATTTGATGAT
>NW_021418957.1:0-1287 GCF_001605985.2 Dendrobium catenatum | reverse complement strand
TTTGAAGTATGAATGTCTTCCCTAATGGAATGTTTTCCCAACCATTAAAGTGTCAATAGCAAGGGTTATACAATTACACTGGCAATCTTAAATTTTCCATCTGAGTTCCAACAGGCTAATTGAAGGTTATGTATCTTTACCCACAAAAGAATTGAAGAGAAATTTTCTCTCTATGGGTGGAAGGATGAAGACCACTTTTGAAGTATGAATGCCTACCCTAGATAAAACTAGGGGCCTCCTGAAAAAGCCATGTCAAAATCTTCAAAGGCAGAGAAGGTTAAGAGACCCTTTTAAGCTCCAAAAATTTTGTATGGTAGCAAGGAGAGCCTCGTAATACAGTCATCTACTGATTGCGTAACCAAGAAAAGAAAGGTTCAAATTTTGGAACCTTCAGCAACTTCTTCCTCAAAAAAATGGATGATGGAGTCCAGGGGGGAAAGAAGGTAAGTAGGAAGTCCTCAGAGAATGGGTTACGAGAGGTAAGTAGGTATTACCAATCGAGTGAAGGGCCAGGCTATCTCTAGCAGAGAGGGTTTTTGTAACAGGAGGAGTACCTAAAGTGGACATGTGAAGGGGGAGGCAACTAGGGTTCTCAAGAGAAGCTTCAGATCCTATTCTCCCGATGCCTAAATTTACACTACAGCTTACTACAAATATGAAATGCAAATCAAGTACTGCACTATGTGAAGTAGGGAGGACGTTTATATAAATCAACTTTGGTTTTTGCTAACAATTATTGTGATTGTATATTTTTAGTAAATTTTGGGTTGCATCTTATCATAGTGGCGTATTCCAGACATAAATTAATTAGGAGAAAGATAAAGTAACTCTGCAAGAACTAGGGATCAATATCAAGTGTGCGTACAAAGTTCAAGATTATCAAAGAAGCCAAGCATTCATAATAGCAATTAGGATAGCTGGTGGTGGATAATAATTAAAGAATGCAAGCGAACTAGAATCCAACACAAGGATTAAAATAGAGCATCGAGATAAAACAAGTTAAGTGAGTTGTATAAAAGGATCATAGCTTATGACATGCTCTCTAATTTTTAGGACGTAGGTCTAAAGATAAAATCATAGAAGCTATGGCACAAAGAAACTTTTTTCTTTGCAAGTAAGATTTAAATTTATAAATGATCTTGTGCTTAAAAAAAATCAATAAATAATTTTATGCTAGCCTTCTAATTTAATGAAATATATTAATTAAGTTTTCATCATTAAAAATATAATTAAGTTATATAGCTCAAAACTTGAGGATTTTTATCTTGGCAAAATGATTTTGAGTAA
>NW_021418956.1:0-373 GCF_001605985.2 Dendrobium catenatum | reverse complement strand
CTTGATTTGTTGGTTTTTGGTTGTTTTTTCTTAATGCATTTTAGCATTTCTTTCAAAAAGAAAAAAAAACACAAGGTGGCTTGAGCAAATATTTTTCTATTTTAGTAGGATTATATCAAGGACCAATAAGCCCATATCTGTTTGCTTTTTTCATTGGATGTTCTTAATAAACATTTGCAAGAGGATGTACCTTGTTGTATACTTTTTGCTGTTGATTTTATTTTTGTTGATAATATTAGAGAGGGAGTTGATGAAAAACTTGAGTTATGGAGTTCAACCTTTGTGTTTAAAGGTTTTTGTTTGAGTATATCTAAAATTGTTTACATAGAGTATAATATTAGTAGTAATAGATCTCGTAATGTGATTGTGATGT
>NW_021418955.1:0-200 GCF_001605985.2 Dendrobium catenatum | reverse complement strand
TGGTGATCATATAAATATGACTCCTCTCCTATCTACTATCATATGATCATGACCGAATAACCTATTGATGAGGCCCAACTCATCCTGGATTACATTAATAATCTTTCTTAAATTAGGCTTCCTCATCACAAGAGAAAGAAGAATATTTCTCTAGGACACTTAGTAACATACATTTTAGATAAGAAGTATCACATTATTCA
>NW_021418954.1:0-203 GCF_001605985.2 Dendrobium catenatum | reverse complement strand
AATTACATACCTTGTGTCAATCACCATTTAGATTAAATGTTCAAATGAATTTCATACAATTACTTACATTTCTCGTCTATTTCTTCTTCACTTTTTGTTGTTGTCAAAAAGGGGGAGAAATCATTGTGTTTGTATGTTTTGTTTGTGTGTCTCTTTGAAAATTAAATTTTTTTTTGTGTTTTATGGTTCAAATTGCCTCCTTA
>NW_021418953.1:0-358 GCF_001605985.2 Dendrobium catenatum | reverse complement strand
TTGAAGGGAGGGTGGCTGCTTGGAAGGTGTGACTGGTGCCGATCCGCCATGCTCCAGTTTTATGCACCTTCCAAGTTCCTGAGCAAATCCCTCAAACTATTCTTAGAGATGAGTTGTTTTTTCTTTCATTCGACTCGGATGTAACAAGCAAGACACCTGCGAACAGATTCCTACATAAATAGTTGTGTGTATACATATTTGTTTTTAGGGTTTTGGTTGTAATATATTCTTAATGTAAGAGTTTCATAAATTTTGGTGTGTCATTTATTTAAAATAAATGCAATGTTAATTTTTGAAAATTTGAAAGTATTTATCTAATTCATTTTTTATGCATTTAAAATTCATTTAATTTGGGCCT
>NW_021418952.1:0-292 GCF_001605985.2 Dendrobium catenatum | reverse complement strand
CTTCTCTATACCTCAAGGAGGTGGTGAAAGATCATAATGTTTTTTTGTTGGGTTGTTGGAGACTAAAATGGCCTTTATTGATAGAAAAGAAATTGATTCTTTGATTGGTATTGGTTGGGACTTCTGTCATGTTCCTTCGGTTGGATTATCAGGAGGTATACTTATGGTTTGGAATATCAACTTTGTTTTATTCAACATGTTAGAGTTTTTTCCCCAATTCATCATTGGAGATCTCAATATCCCTAATAAAGGGAGATGGAGGACAACAACGATTTATGGTAGCAAAGATGTT
>NW_021418951.1:0-3069 GCF_001605985.2 Dendrobium catenatum | reverse complement strand
AAAAAAAAATTTGTGCAGCTCAATTTTATTTTTCTTCTCAGATCTTCCGAAAACTCTGGAGACATGGCGACTAAAAAGGAACAATAGCAAGTACTAGGGAGAAATGCAATTGATTTAGAGATACCATACAAACAAAATAAAATTGCACAAAACTCATATCACATATATACATGATGAAATGAATAAATGAAATACTTATAAAATAAAAATAGAAGTGACTCATAAGTTTGATTGGACCATTTATTTTTTAGGAGTATGGCCCATTCATTTTTTTTCAAAAAAGTTAATTGTCATGATTTTTTAGACAGCCCACAACTTGATAAAATCCATCAAACATAACATCTGTCATAGATTTGTTGCGCCCTTGAATATTTGGGTGATAGAGAAATATAAAGGTTTACGTCTTAGTTTTGTACGAAGATTTAGTACACAATCAGATAAAAGATAAGGGTGTAGCGTTCATAAAAGATACCAGAGTTTTTACATGGAAACACTTAAAAGGGGGAAAACAACAAGGCTTGGCCAAGTTTGAATGAATCCACTATTGCAGTCGATTACAAATGAGGCCCTTTCTTGGGGGGAAGGCCTTGACTTCATGTAGCAAATATACATCATATATAGTACATTACATGGTGGGATTTGGACGAATCAGTATTGATATATTTGTTTGGTCGGCAAGACCATAGTCGATGGGCAACGAATGTTGGAAGGACCGAAGTAAGGTGATGGTGGTTGGAAGAACCGTAGACAGTGGGTGATGGAGGTTGGAAAGATTGTTGTCAAGGGACGGAGGCCGGAAGGGCCATAATCGGCAGACAACAAAGGTAAGAAAAACTGTTGTTAGGGGAAGGAGGTTGAAAGGACTATTGTTGGCAAGAGACAGAGGACGGAAAGATCATTGTCTGACGACGGAGGTCAGAAGGACCGTTGTCGCAGGTGATGGAGGTTAGAAGGACCCATATCCGATGATGGGGGTTGGAAAGACCATAGTCGGCAGAAGTCGGAGGCAGAAGGACTGTTATTTGGCGACAGAGGTCTAAAAGGATTGTAATTGGCATGTGATTGTGGTGAGAAAGACCGTTGTCAGCGATGGATGTTAGAAGAACTATAGTCAACGGGTGATAGAGGTTGAAAAGAATGTAGTCTGATGGCGGAGGTTGGAAGGCTGTAGTCGGCTGGTAACCGAAGTCGAATAGACTATAATATGGCAACGGAGGTCGGAAGGACTGTGGTCGGCAGACGATGGAAGTCAAAAGGATCATTATCTGGCGAAAAAGGTTGGAAGGGGGGTCTTCGATTTGCGAATGTGGTCAAAAGGATCGTTGTCAATGATGGAGGTCAAAAGGACTGTAGTTAGGAAACAAAGGTCAGAAGGATCTTAGTCAGTAGACGACGAAGGTCAAAAGGACCCTTATCTAGCAACAAAGGTCAAGAGGGCTGTTATTTGGCGATGGAGGTCATAATGAGTGAAGGACCATAGTCGGCAAGCCACAAAGGTCATAAGGACTATTATTTGGTGCTGAAAGTTCGAAAGGACCATAATAGGTAGGCGATTGTGGTCAGAAAGATCATGGTCAGAGATGGAGGTCAAAAGGACCTTAGTCGGTGAGCGACGGTGGTAAGAAAGACCATAGTTAAATGAATGAGGTTGGAAGGAACGTAGTCGACGGGCGACGGAGGTTGGAAAGATCATAATCTGATGACAGAGATCAAAAGGACCTTAGTCGACAGACGACGGAGGTCAGAATGATTATTATCTTGCAATTGAGATTAGAGGGACCAATGTCGAGGTTGGAAGGACCATAGTCAACAGGTAATTGTTGTTAGAAAGACCGTTGTCATCGTGGAGATTAGAAGGCCCTTAGTCGACGAGCGATGGTGGTCATAAAGATTGTAATCAGACAACGAAGGTCGAAAAGACTGTAGTCTTGCGACGGAAGTCGGAATGACCGTAGTCGGCAGGCAACGGAGGTCAGAAGGACCCTTATTTGGCAACGGATTAGTCGACAGACAACGGAGGTTAGAAAGATTGTAGTTTGGCAATGGAGGTTAGAAGGACTATAGTCGACAGACAACGGAGGTCAGAAGGAACATTGTCGGTGGGTGACAAAGGTTGAAAAGATCGTAGTCTAGCAATGGAGGTTAGAAGGATTGTAGTCAGCAGACAACGGAGGTCAAAAATATTGTTATCTAGTGATGGAGGTCTGAAAGAACTGTATTCAACGAGCTCTTAAGGTCAGAAATTCCGTAGTTGGATGAAGGTGGTTAGAAGGACTATAGTTGGCGAGTGATGGAGGTCAAAAAGATTGTAGTTGTCTACAATGATTGGGAGGAAACCCGGTGATAAAGAGTTGTTGGGTGTAAATCTGGTGATAATTTGTGGTTGGGCGAAAATCCGACGACAGTCGGTGGCCGGGCAGAAGTCTGATGACAGTCAGTGGCCGAGCAGTGGTTGATTAAGAGCTTGATGAAAAGAGAGATCACAAATTTTTCTTCCTCTCCTCTCCTCTTTTTCTTCCTTGCTTGGTCCTCTCAATAAAAAATGGGGGATATATTTATAATTTTTTTGGAGTGGCGTGGCTAATAAACAGGAAGAAGATCAAGGACATGTTGGGAGTGTTTTGAATGGACAGCTGCTATTGACTCCCTTAATTATAGATCATTTATAAAGAATTTGAGTGCTTAAATGATGTCAGAATTTGACGATCTTGGGCTCATTGAATTTGTCTCATCGAGCCACTCGATTTGACTATATACACTTCATATTTAGAATCATTTGGTCATCCAATTTGTAGTTTGAACCTTTCTAATTAGCTTCGAGTATTCTATTTGGGCCCATTCAGACTCGTATTGAGTCAAATTTTGTGTCATTGGATTCATCTTTTCGAGATTTAGTTCAACTGTAAGTTTACTAAAAATAGAGTTCGGATTGTCCCAAATTTAATTTTAGAAAATTTCAACTTAATTTTACCTCGATATTCATGTCGATCAAGATGAATTTTTGATGATATATCAAGATTAGAATTCCATCACCAATTGTTGATCAATGCCTTTCATGTCCATTGACGA
>NW_021418950.1:0-248 GCF_001605985.2 Dendrobium catenatum | reverse complement strand
AACCGTTTTTGGATTCTCTGAGCTTGTAGACTGTCCATGATTAAGTTCCTAGTTGAATCCAAGCTCCGACACGCCACGAATCTCCTAGAATGAGCCTTAGACGGACTTGAGGTTTGCTCGCCGGAAGATCGCCGGAAACAACTTTGACCGCCGGGGTTTGAGTGGGGAAGTGTCAAGGAGGTCCAATAGAGCTCAAACGAACAAAGAGTTCGGCTGGGGGAGCTCTAGGTGGGTGAGAGAATGTAGGG
>NW_021418949.1:0-234 GCF_001605985.2 Dendrobium catenatum | reverse complement strand
AAACTAAGTGAGGTGTGTGAAACTTTTAATGCATTATATTGATCAACTAATTCCAAATGCTTTTTGTTCAACTCATCAAATTCATCAAGAAGAGCCATGTGATTAGAATCAAATGTTGCATGATCTTTAAGAATGTCTTCATATTCTTTTTGAAGATTTGAATGTTCTAATTTTAAGCTAGCATGAGTTTTCATAAGTTTTTGTATAATGCATGGATTTTTTCACAAATTTCAA
>NW_021418948.1:0-253 GCF_001605985.2 Dendrobium catenatum | reverse complement strand
TGAAACTTCTTCTTGCCCTTCTTTACAATTGGTTTCTACTCTACCTTCTCCTTGCTAGGAGTGGCTTTGCGTTTTGGGCATTCAGTATGGATATGACCTGGTTTCCTGCATTCATAACAAATCACTTCATTAGAAATCTTGTCATTTCTATTAAACTTACCTCTATTCCATTGCTGGTGTCTCTTCTGCTTCCTCTTTAAGAAGTTTCTGAATTATATAGTCATTAATGCAATATCGTCTTCATCCTCAGATT
>NW_021418947.1:0-3308 GCF_001605985.2 Dendrobium catenatum | reverse complement strand
TCACCTTAGCATTTGTTTACTAGTGAGCTGTTGGATAATCGAAGGATTGCACTCTTATCTAAGTTTTTTTTATAATTATTTTCCAACAAAAAACTGCAACGTAGTGATTGCACAAATTAATTTTGCTTTTCTTATAGCCGTATCTTGGAAATTCAAGTTAATCTTCTACTTCAATCTTCAATGCAGTAGTTCGTAGAATAATATTTATTATTAGTTTCATTAAATAGGGTTAAAAGAACTTTTGAATCCAATACTACTGAAATTGGCTATTGAATTTTGTTAGTCATCTTGTTTTAATTTAAAAACATTTTTTTATACTGTTCTGTGACCTAAATCCTTCAGGGTGCACTAAATGTGGTTCTGGGAAATTCTTCTGAAATTGGCGATGCTCTATTGGAAAGCACGCAGGTTTCTATATTTGTTTTCCGTTTGTATCATCCCGATTTTTTATAAGTGCTAGAAGCTATTTTCTTAGCTATATGTCTTCATAACATTTTATTAGGTGAGGAAGCTCACGTTCACTGGTTCAACAGCTGTTGGGAAGAAGCTAATGGCAGGCTCAGCGAATACTGTTAAAAAGGTAAGCTCTGCAGTTAGCTTTGTCATTTGATACTCTTTGCATAACATAGTTTTATCAATTGCGTGAATTGCAGTAATGCAATTTTCTGATATCATGGATGCTTCGCTAAATTTACTCTGATTAATAGCTTTCTTTATGATTTATTTTTTCTAAATTTTGACCACGCAAACAGAAATCCATAAAACATGTTAGGCAGATTGAAATGCGACATATCAATGATTATTTAAGCATCACCCATGTTGTCATCAATGAAAACAGTACGATTATTAGAATTCACATTGTAATCTGAAGTCTAAATGGTAAGATCTTTGAAAAAATCCAATCACATCCATAAACCAATTACTAAAATTATGGAAGAAAAAAGAATTAGGAAATAATTCATTGAAGTTAGAAAAATGGGTCTCACACCATCTGCATGGAGATGGCTTCCCCAAGAACTTAATAGTCGTCACATGCACCATGCTAAAAAGATGCACATCCAAACGGCAGCAAAGCATGAAGAGAAAACAAAATTCTTAAAAGAAATTATTATTGAATAATTGATTTTAAATGCCTCCGGTTTCTCTATTTGTAAGCATAACAACCTTATTCAAATAGCAAAAAAAATTTTAATAAAGTAGGCAACCCCATGACACTTAAAATGTCCAATTGCTTAAGAGCATCTCCAACCGAACATCAAATATGTCTATGGTGTCGTTTGATCGCTCCAGCCGAACGTCAAATCTTCCGCTATTTGCTTGCGGGTGAACAATGCAACGCCAATATTGACATCGCAACCAGATTTGCCGAAGAAACGCACCAAAGAGGTGAAAGACCATTCCCTTCGCAGAAGCCCGCAGAATGGAGTTCAATTGGAGATGATTCACGACATTTTTGAGTTTCACTACATTTTGGAGTGAAAAATGGAATTTTCGGTTGGAGATGCCCTAAGTTATAGTGCGCGAACCGCAAACTTATCACATCTGCCAGGAATAAATCAGTAGACCTGAAGGAATGCCAGTCTTGCAAGTCGCTCTAAGAAACAGCGATCCACACATTACACATGGATAACAACTTCAGCTATGAACGTGGTTTAAGTAATGGGATTTCAATCATAAATCTTTAAATTTCAATTGAAGCCCAAACTCTTCTAGAAATCATTGCCCATGAACACAGAAGGCCAAAGAACAAGAACAATAACATCAACTAAGTACTGATCATGGTTCAATGTCCAATCGAAAGGCTATTGACAAGCCGTATTAAATAACTTAAAATAACAAGAAACCCCACCCATAGAAACCAACGGCTAAATATCAAATATGGACAAAACCAAGAACCATCGAAGTAGATAACTTCATTATAAAGATTCCTCTTTTCCATCCAGACATTAAATTAAACTAATTTAAAATAAAGAATACTATGAAATAAAAGCATTCGAAGTAAGTTTGAACATTAAATTAAACTAATATAAAATAGATAATACTATGAAATAAAAGCAACCCAAGTAATTTCGAAGTTTCAGATCTTGATTCACATTAAAACTCCAAATCATTTGATGTATCTTCGTTTACTCTATCCAGTTTATATTTTCTTAAAATTTGGATTACAATGTGTGATGTCAGTAATTACTGAAGGAGACTTGTACTTATTGATGATATGACGAAGCAGGTGTCATTGGAGCTTGGCGGGAATGCCCCTTGCATTGTTTTTGATGACGCAGAAATAGATGTGGCAGTAAAAGGAAGTGTAAGCTTTTACTTATTGGTTTATTAAATTATTACCGTGCTATGTTTGCTATATATTTTAAATTTTATGACAGCTGAAGGCCCACTGTGCTGTTTTTGGTTTCAAGTGGGTGAATTATTGTAATGTTTTATTAACTTATATTTAATAACTAATAATTTACTATTAGGACAGTTTCTGCATTAGTACTTGTAGAATTTAATCTTTAAGTCTTTTTTCCTGCAGCTTGCAGCAAAGTTCCGCAACAGTGGACAAACATGTGTTTGTGCAAACAGGATTTTGGTCCAAGAAGGTAAAGCCATTTTTTTTAGTAAGCTACGCTATACTTGTGGGATACAGCTTATTTTTATGATTAGACAAACGAAATTCTATAAATTAAAGATGTTTTTGCTGACATATTTCTTCATTGGTGAGCATGCATGTCACAAGTGGAATATTCTCAATAATCTTGCATGCTTGTGGGGATATAACATAGTGTTAGAGTGGTGCACTTGAGATTTTTGTAATGATTTTTTTTTTTGTGAAGGGGGTGTGTGTTAGGCCTTCCCACCATGTTTAAAAAGGCTTATATAGTTGATATCGTTAGACACCATGGCCGGTGGTCTTCTATCCCTCCATGCTTAAAAAAGTGTGCACTCCCTTGAAACTTGTTTTATTTTCCCTCTATGTTGGAATAATGCGCAAAGGTAATTCTATTTGAATTTTCCCAGTCGTGCTAAAAGAAGTGCACAAGGCTTACTCATGCATCATGAGCATTGCCTCCTAGTTTCCCCTACCATGCTAAAAAAATAAGCACAGATTCTGCTCATCATGCTGAGAGAGTTGCTCTCATGATTTTGGATATTTTAAAGTTTTACGAGTTTATACCTTCATACGTACTGGTGGTGACAACAATAGGGTATGGCGAATAAACACATTTTTTCTTTTTTTATTTAAGTTTTCTCTAGAAAGAGAGAAAGGAGAGAGAGAGAGTGATGAGGACATCGTCAGCATTTTCGACGCCGGA
>NW_021418946.1:0-446 GCF_001605985.2 Dendrobium catenatum | reverse complement strand
TTTGTTTTTTGTTAATTGGAAATTGTGTAATGAATACTATTGTATATTATTATTATTATTTATGAAAAGCAACCCACTTGTTCAATCTTTTAACTAAAATTACGAAACGAAAGCTACGTTTCAACCAGCAATAGCAAACATCGCATTCTTTTCTTCGTACAAATACATAGAATGCAGGCACTAAAATGCAAAAAGACGCTGACCTCCTTGCTGAAACGGTTGTCAGGGGCGAGGAACCTATTTCCCTGGCTGTTAATCGTCGGCGCCGCGCTTCCTCCGATCGCGTACATTTCCCAGTGCGTATAGTCATTGTTCACCACATGAAAATATCCAAGCCTGCACCTGCTCAGTTGCGTCAACTCTTTCCAATTATAACTAACAATCACAATCCTCCAACCAAAATTAGCTTAAGCGAATATCACAAAGTCGATTGCATGGCTGTAATG
>NW_021418945.1:0-210 GCF_001605985.2 Dendrobium catenatum | reverse complement strand
CCATGTATTAAAACAAAAACAGTTACAAGTAAAACTCAAAGAGTAAAAAGGTAAACCCAGGAAGAGCAAAAATACCCAGGTCAGAACAAAAGAAAAGGAAAAAAAAAAAGGATTACAGATCAAACAGGGACTCAGGCAAAAATGCAAAATAGAGAGCACCCAATCCTCAAATGTACCGATCAGCAGTTGGACTGGACAGTGTTAAAAACG
>NW_021418944.1:0-219 GCF_001605985.2 Dendrobium catenatum | reverse complement strand
AAATAAGGTTAAAAAATGATATAAGATATCTTAATTAGTTTACATAATTACCCACTGAGTTTACTTAGTAAACTCAAACCACGAGTTTAAATGTTTCAGGTAATTCCTAATAAAAGAAATGGTAAAAAGAGAAGAACATGTTTACAGAAGACGCCATGCAAATGATAACAGGTAAATTAAAATTTTGTGTTTAGTGGCTCTTCAGTTTATAGAAAAGTT
>NW_021418943.1:0-225 GCF_001605985.2 Dendrobium catenatum | reverse complement strand
TAGTAAATTATGGGAAGAAGAATACTAACAAAGTTTGGAATAGAAGACCTGCAGGTTTGATGTATAAAAACAAACAAAATCCTCAACAGAAACAATATGTTGCAGCTAATAAGCCTTCCAATATTGAACCTGTACCGACAGAGCAAGTTCCAGATAAGAAGATTGTAGAAATTCCATATGAAAATGCTGCTATAGAAATTATTTCAGAAACAGACTCTTTAATCC
>NW_021418942.1:0-249 GCF_001605985.2 Dendrobium catenatum | reverse complement strand
TGACGTATCAGTTGCCCCCCTATTTTCGGACTTCGAAGCTCCAGGAGTCCGAAAATACTTGTTCCGAAATTTACATTGGCCGAATTGCAAAAAATTACGTTCCAAAAATTAATGGCTTGCTCGAACTTGATCATAGAGGCCCCGTTGAGCTCCGAAAGTGTCGAAATCGAGTCCGGAACGTCGAAAAACGTGTCCGGGGACCCCAAAAACGTCCGAATCGGACCGTCCGGGCCGAAAATCGGGCCCGAA
>NW_021418941.1:0-228 GCF_001605985.2 Dendrobium catenatum | reverse complement strand
ATTTACAAATCATAGTGACAATATAATACTAAAAAAATGCCTAACTATGTCGGGAGATAGCTTACTTCCACAGTAGCAAGTGATTCCTTCATACTTGAGGATTCCTCTTTGAATGAAGTCATGAAAAGCAATGCATCGATCCTTTTGAAAGCAAAAGGGAAATTCATCATAGCTTTCAGGAGTTATTCTGTAGGCCCAAGGAAAACTGAGTCATCGTTAAATAGCCTA
>NW_021418940.1:0-215 GCF_001605985.2 Dendrobium catenatum | reverse complement strand
AAATTTAATTAAGGGCCTTAATGATTCCCAAATTCAGCGAAAATTTTATTAAGGGCTGTTAGTGTCACTATGTTTGAAATGTTCAAGTTTTGAATTCAAATAATGTGTATCCTAATCACAATGCATTTTCTAAGTTGTCTAATCAAGGTCCTTAATTATTGTCCTTAGTGACGCTAAATTTAATAGGTTCAAATCAAATTTTCTCTAACCCTTGA
>NW_021418939.1:0-393 GCF_001605985.2 Dendrobium catenatum | reverse complement strand
AGCCCAAATGGGTCCAAATAGGGGGCCCGAATCTCATTTGGAAGGATCAAAGCATTATTTGGATAACAAAATGATATTCAAATATGTCATGCTTATAGTCAAATCGATTGGCTTGGCGAGACAAATCCAAAGAGCCCAAGATTGATAAATTCTGATATTGTTAAGACACTTAAACAATTGAAAGACTGTCTATGATCGGGGGAATTAATATGATTCATCATATGGATCACTCTGAACCTACTCTGGATCTTCTCTATATTTATGGGGTGTACAATTCATGAAAATCTATAAATAGACTTCCACTCTCTACATGAGGGGGACCTTGGGCTAAAGATTGGAGAGAGTCATAAGGCTTCAAGAGTTCCTGCACCATCATTGGCGAACCCACATCGT
>NW_021418938.1:0-224 GCF_001605985.2 Dendrobium catenatum | reverse complement strand
ATGCTAATCAGCATAAGAGAAAGTAGAATGATACCTATAGAAGTCGGGATTGATTCTTGGATACTGAACTGTCTCCAAAAAACAAGTCTAGAATCTTCTTTCCTTGTATAGAGCCCCGGCTCCCCTAGAATTGAGTCTCTTTGGAGAGTCAGCAAGCACGTTGTTCTGAATGTGGTTCAACATCCAGGGTGAGGGTGCTCTATATGTCAATACCATATTTTAGT
>NW_021418937.1:0-220 GCF_001605985.2 Dendrobium catenatum | reverse complement strand
GCCACAAGAAATTATTTCCTATGGACAAAATGCTGCCGTATTTTTTTCCTACACGGTTTATATCGGCAAAAAATGTTTGGCCGGAAAGTCGCGAAAAAATGCACTGGTAATGACGATTTTCCTATATTGTTGTCTTCTTCTCTCTCCTGCTTTCTTTTCTCTCATTTTCTAAAAGTTTTCTGCTAAACGAATTGAGGGAAGAAATAAATGTTTTAATAAG
>NW_021418936.1:0-352 GCF_001605985.2 Dendrobium catenatum | reverse complement strand
TGTTTGGAATAAGCCATCCATGTGAAAAACGTGATAGGAACATAAAGCTGCTAAAAAAAGTTCACATGAGAAGGAATCTTCCCTTTTCATATACCTTTTATCCTTTAAAACAATAGCTTAAGGCAGGACGCCATTGAGCTGGCTTGTTGTTCACGGGTTAGAGGATTGAGCGGCTGAAGTATTGGAGGGATCTCTGTGAAGGAAGGGAGCAATTTGGGCTTCATGTGGATAGGAGATCGTAAGAGTACTAAATACAGAGAGGGATTACAGGGTTTCACGACTTGGACGAGAGGTGTGCATGGGTATAACACCGGCGGGTAGATTAGAGGTTTGATCGGAGAAGGTGTTGGAC
>NW_021418935.1:0-1182 GCF_001605985.2 Dendrobium catenatum | reverse complement strand
TCTGTCTCTTGCTTTCCCTTTCAATTCCGAGTTTCTTTGAGAGATTTTTGCAAACATTCGCATTAACCCTACCTTCACAGCCCCGACCTCCTATGTGAATCGACGCCCTGTCGAAATCATATATCAGGATTGTGTTGATCTTTTACAGCTATTCACCACCGGGGATAAGCTCCACTTAATCGCCTCTGATCCTGATCTTGATTGGTCTACGACGAATCACTTTCTTTGCCAGACCAATGTACCTTACCATGTTGGAGAGACTAGCTCTTTAGTCAATGATGCTAGGACAATCCAACATGTCCTTCGCACCTCCGTAATTCTAAAAGCCAGCGACCGAATTCACATCACCTCTCTACTTTCCCTCACTACTTTCTACATCATGGCTCATAGGGAATTTAATACAGCGGATCTAATTTTTTGTTACATTGATCACTTAATCACAATCCGTGATCCAGGCCACAAAAGGAAACCCAATCTAGCCTTAGGACACATCATAGCCTATGTCCTTGAAACCAAATACCAACTTCAGTATCCTATTCCACCAAACCTCCCAACTCCCTTCTACTCAAACAGTTCCTTCAGTACCCTTCACAGTACTCGTCTCCACCCTGAGGAACCTCAGGGGGCTAGAGAGGAGGAGGCTACCGTTCCCGTTCCTGATCCTGTCCCTCTCCACCAGCACTCACCGGTTGATCAGTTGATAGAGAGGTTTGATCGTTGGGAGACCTGCTGTAAAGTGCTGTTTTTGCTCCAGGATCGTCCAGGACGATCTGGGATCGTCCTGGGACGATCAGTGGAAGTTTTGCTCCAGAATTTGCCCAGATTTGCTCCAGGTGTTTTTCTGTAGGTATCGCCCGGGCCGATAGGGACATCGTCCAGGCCGATCTGTACTGTTCAAAATATCGGCCTGAGAATAGTTCTGGGAACCGTCCAGGACGATCAAATTTGGTCTGATTGTCCCGGGACGATCTAGCGATCGGCCGGGCCGATCTGAGTATTATAAAGCTGAAATCAATCGTTTTGAAGAGAGAGAAAAATCAAAATAAAAATATCTGATTTTTGAGGAGAGAGAAAGTCGAGGAATATTTTGGAAAAGTTGATTTTCGGGCGACGCGGAGCTGTTTTCGTCCGACAAGACTGTTCGAGAAATTGTTGTACGCAAGGTAAGGCACAATCCGCCTT
>NW_021418934.1:0-2432 GCF_001605985.2 Dendrobium catenatum | reverse complement strand
GTGGATAAAGGTTTAGTGAGTATATCGGCTATTTGATCTACAGTACTTATTGGTAGGGCTGCAAGCGAACCAAACGTTCGATGAGCTACTCGTTGCTTGGTTCGATTAAAGCTCGTTTGTGATCGTTTACTAACTAAACAAACAAATTTAAACAACATTTTTAATACTCGATGCTTAAATAAACAAACTTGAACACTAATGTGTTTGGTTCACTTATGTTCACGAACAACATCATTTGAAGCTCGTGAACAAGCACGACATTAAGCTCGATAAGAAGCTTCATAAAAGTTCAATTTTTGTTCGATTTAGAATTCGTGAATAAGCTCGATAAATATATTAATCATATTTTCATTTTAAATAGACAACTGCTTATATTATAAATTTTATTTCATTTTATTTTGTACCTTTAATAGAATGAATTTGTTCATGAATAAGAAACATTTCACATTTATCAATGTTTGCTAGATTGTTTGTGTGAGATGTTCATAAACAAATATAAGAAGAATCATAGATCGTTTGTACGTGAATGAGCTCATTTGCTAGTTCAAAAAGACTAGTTATGTATATATTCATGATCTTGCTCATTTGATAGCTCAAGAATACTCATTAGATTTGTTTATGAACATACTTGTTTAATAGTGTAAAAAAATTGTCTAAATATGTTCACGAACATAGCTCGTTAAAGCTTGTTTGTTTAAAGCTCGATAAGCACTAAACGAATTGAACATTAACCGAACATGAACTAAACATGAACACCATTAATTTAAATGAACCAAACATGAACACAAACTATAAATCTCGAATCAAATATGAACCAAACTTGAACAAGCTAATAATAAATGAACTCAAACATGAACACTAACATACTCGGTTCGGTTCATTTGTAGCCACACTTATTGGAAGAAGTCGTATATTGTGATTGTTGATCTAATCTCAAACAAAATGTTGATCAATCTCTATGTTCTTTGTTCTCGCATGAAAAACTGGATTGTTTGCGAGAGAAATGGCGGACATATTGTCACAAAACAAGTCTATTGGTTGAACCGATTGGATGTCAAAGTCGATGAGAATTCTTTTGAGCCAGATGATGTCGATTGTGAGGGCTGCAAGCGATCTATACTCGGATTCGGTCGATGATCGGGCCACCGTATATTATTTCTTGACTGTCAAGGAGATGAGTGTGTTGCCTAGAAATGAGTAGTAGTCGGATGTAAATTTTTTGGAGATAGGATCACCTGCCCAGTCTGCATATGAAAAGGAAATAAGAACAATATTACTTTTGTAATGGGTAAATCATAATTTACCGTACCATTGATGTATCGCAGCAGCCTCTTGAGCAGATAAGTATGTTATGGAAGCTGATCGTGCATGTGCTGAGAGAGGAGATTTACGCTAAAGGCTATGTCGGGTCGAGTCAATGTTAAATACTGTAGTGCGCCCGTTAATCTCCTATATGTGCTTGGATCTGAAATGACCGAGCTAGTTTAAAATTCCAACGGTAGCTTTGTAGGGTTTGAGAGGGAGTTGCAGCCTAGCATGTTGGCATGTTGGAGAATGGAGGCTGCATTTTTTTTCTTGCGAGAGAAAGTATTGAGATTGTTGCTTCCTGATTTGTATTCTGAGAAAGGAATTTGCCTCACTAAGATGTTTCATGGCAAATTTCAGGTTTAGTTGATCAAGAAGCTTCTTGATTGCTCCTTGATTATCCTCCGTTATGAGTATGTCATCAACATATACTAGAAGATATATGTTGACGAATTTTTGTTTTAGAAGAAGTAACAACGAATATGATTTACTATGCTTGAATCCAAAGGATAGAAGGTAGGATATAAACATATTGTACCATTGTCGTGGGGCTTGCTTTAGACCGTAGATGGCTTTATGAAGCCTACAAACGTAGTTGGGATTGTTAGAGTCCTCAAATCCTTTCGGTTGAGCCATATATTTTGTTTCCTGCAAATTTCCATGTAAAAATGCATTTGTAACATCCAGTCACCAGTTGTGATGTAATGCAATAGTTAAAAGAATCTTGATTGTAGGTAGTTTTGCTACTGGACTGAAGTTCTCGTTGTAGTCGATGCCATGCTCCTGATGATTACCCAATGCAACAAGCCGGGCTTTATATCTTGCGATGGAATCATTTGAGTGATTTTTTTTTTTTCGATAGGTCCACTTGCACCCAAGTATAGATGCATTTGACAGAGGCTTAACTAGAGTCCAAGTTCCCTGTGTTTGCAATGCAAAGAATTCCGCTGCCATGGCTTTCCTCCATTCAATGTTTTTGAGAGCCTTAGTATACGTGGTAGGCTCTGCACCCTACTGAGAGGTAGATGTAAGATGAATAAGATTTAATCTTACTCTTTGTTTGAGGGAGCCAGTTTGTCTGTGGGTTGTCATAAGATGACAAGCGACATTGGGTGGAGTCATGGACG
>NW_021418933.1:0-260 GCF_001605985.2 Dendrobium catenatum | reverse complement strand
TTTTGGCGTACGACGTCCGAAAGTTAAGAAATAAAGAAATTCCGATGGTTAAAGTACAGTGGAAGCACCGAACTGCACGAGAAGCAACTTGGGAAAAGGAGTCTGACATGAGACGGTCGTACCCGTACTTGTTCTGACTGAGTTTAGATTGGATAATGTCGAGGATGACATTTTTCTGAAGTTGGGGAGATTGTAATATCAAAAATCTGCTCAAGGATCATCTAGGACGATCTGGATCGTCCTGGGACGATCAGTGGAAA
>NW_021418932.1:0-234 GCF_001605985.2 Dendrobium catenatum | reverse complement strand
ATCTTGCTCTTCAAATCAGGTTGCATTGTCATCTGTCCTAACCATACACTCCCTGTAGTAGGAAGTAACACGGACAACTCTAAACATTCCATCTCATCAATTAACTTCTCCTGTTGGGTTAATAAACAATTTACCTTCACAGGCATCTTCCTACTTAAGGCATCAGCAACAGTATTTGCTTTTCCTGGATGATATTGAATATCCAAATCATAATCATTTAGCAATTCCATCCAT
>NW_021418931.1:0-394 GCF_001605985.2 Dendrobium catenatum | reverse complement strand
CTTTTAGAAATATTTATGATAAAAATTATTTTCTATAATTATAATGACAAAAATATTTTTTCCACAATAACTTAATCCTAAACTTTATAAAATGCTATAACTATTGCAAACAAGAGAAATTATTATATGCATAGTTTTAACGCAGCTTGCATCTAGACTGCAATCAAAATAGGTATGATTTTTTAAAAAAATTGTTTATATGATTTTTTAGGTAATTTACCCCTTTTAATTCAATTTTTAGACAATTGCACCCCCTAAAAATTTTAAAATACTATGATATTTAGGTAATTGCCGCCAATAGGTCGAACCCCGCCACACTGCCCCCTTGAACCCCCGATATATATGTCTTATAAATTTGCTCCCCCAATGAAAATTAGGGCTGGTTCCGCTCCGG
>NW_021418930.1:0-286 GCF_001605985.2 Dendrobium catenatum | reverse complement strand
GAAAAATGTATACCTTATAGAATATAGCATGATGAAGGTTTTTCATAAAATAAAAATACATCCATTTTTAATAATAAAAAACTTAAATACACATTTAAGAATTTTTAAAATCTAGGCATTTCTGCATGAAGCTGTTGTCAACATTCACCTTTTTTGGCTAAGCCTTAGCAACCTATTATGCTAAATGCTATAGATGAATATGCCTAGTTGTCCTATAGGGTGGATAGGTGAGTTATTGTGCTAAAGGCTCTCAATGGATATACCTAGTTAGCTTATCATGCTGAGT
>NW_021418929.1:0-266 GCF_001605985.2 Dendrobium catenatum | reverse complement strand
GTACTTATATAATGGGTGTTCAATATATATAACAAGAGATTTGAAGAAATTCATTATACTGAACATTAGGGCAGGAGGCAACATAACACTGTATGATAACACCACTTGGAAAGTGGTGGGATCAGGTATGATTTGAATTTCAAAAAGGTTTATTATTGAAAATATTCTTTTTGTATATTTGTAAAGTCTGTAAAGGTTGTTAAACCTATGCTAATGTCTCAAGGCTAACTAAGAGGGTGAGGGGGGTGAATTGGTATTTTAAAAAT
>NW_021418928.1:0-239 GCF_001605985.2 Dendrobium catenatum | reverse complement strand
AATTTAAACGAGAATTTGACTTTTAATATGACACAATGGAGAAAAATGATTCATGTAGCCAACCCCATGTAGTGGGACAAAGGCTTGATGTTGTTGTTGTTGTTGTTGTACTCCTACTTTTGTCTCCCAATGCAATTCCCCCTCCTCCATATAGGGCTCAACCAACTCTAAATCATTGCCTCCCTCAACCCCAAGACCCCTCAAACCCCTTTGAAATTCTACTACACATTCCCCCACAA
>NW_021418927.1:0-224 GCF_001605985.2 Dendrobium catenatum | reverse complement strand
TTCTTGGTTATGCCTTTTGGGGTAACCAATGAACCTGCTATTTTTATGGATCTGATGAACAGAGTGTTTAGGGAGTATTTGGATCAGTTTGTGATCGTCTTCATCGACGATATTCTGGTATATTCTGCTTCTGAGGATAATCATGCCAGACATTTGAGCATTGTGTTGGAGACTCTGAGACGGCATCAGTTGTATACTAAGTTCTCCAAGTGTGAATTCTGGCT
>NW_021418926.1:0-233 GCF_001605985.2 Dendrobium catenatum | reverse complement strand
AGACTTTTACTGTATTAGAAAGCTATCTGATTTACGAGAGATTATTCTGTGCGGATGTTGAACGCAACTCTACATTCTGATATCAATCAGAATGAGTCACGTCAGTCATACCGAGTTACTGTACCGAGCGATATCGAGCTGCTGGCTTAGACATCTGTACGGATTCTGCCTCGCCACATAATAATTTTTCTTAATTTACTGATCAACTTTTTTTAGTCACTTCATAGGGGTAT
>NW_021418925.1:0-286 GCF_001605985.2 Dendrobium catenatum | reverse complement strand
CAAATATAAGTATGCAAAGTTTGTTTTTAAAAAATAATAAGATAATTTAGGTCTTCTTAGCCTACAGTTACAAACTTCAGCATTTCCATCATTGAGATTATAGAATTAAAATTTTGCATATTTAGACTAATGTGAGCTTGTAATTAATTTACCTTAACAATATAAAAAATAATTATAATAATGATATATATAATTGTTTGACACAATTTTCTTACATTTTTCATATTAATGAAATATTCTCATTTGGCTATTTTTATTATTTTTTAATATTTATATAACTTTCTAT
>NW_021418924.1:0-221 GCF_001605985.2 Dendrobium catenatum | reverse complement strand
TCAATGGAATAGGGAAGAATAAATCAATGCTCAATTGAATGCAAAATTGTTAAAATCTTTGTTTTGTGCTTTAAATTCTAAAGACTTTATGTTAGTTTTCATGTGCACTACTGGTAAGAAAATTTGGGATAAATTACACACTATATACGATGGCACTAGTGAAATCAAGATATCCAAGTTGAATTTTTTTTTTTTTGAGAAGATGCATAAAGCAATATTAT
>NW_021418923.1:0-226 GCF_001605985.2 Dendrobium catenatum | reverse complement strand
ATGTAGAAATTCCCAAAAATCCTTGCGGTCAATGAAGAAGTGGTTCCAGTCATTAAGCCTAATAATGAAAACAAGATAAAACTTCCTGATGGCCGCCAAAATATAAGTAAAAGCCCTGCTAGCGATAACAATCTCCAGGCGATCCTTCAGAGCAACCATAATGTTATGCATATCAAAACCATAAAAGACCATAGTAATCGGATCCTTCAGAGCAACCAAAATGTTA
>NW_021418922.1:0-239 GCF_001605985.2 Dendrobium catenatum | reverse complement strand
CTTCTATGATGTACCATATGTTTCAATTTTCTGATTTCATAAAATGTTGGACATGAATCAGCCACACCTCTCACTCTCATTATATCTCTTTAGATAAAGGAAGAAATATATCATTGTTTGGATGCTTGGCAGTTATCACGCATAAGAAATGATTGTGTATATATAACTCTCTGGTTTCTTTCTTCGTTCTCGAACGGTTGTTCCGTGAGAACCCACCTGCTTCCCAACCCTATTTCAGT
>NW_021418921.1:0-202 GCF_001605985.2 Dendrobium catenatum | reverse complement strand
CAAATTTGATGCTCCTTACTTATCCTGGAAGAAGATCCCAAAGGAGTTTAGGGCTATGTGGTTTGGAGAATTTCAGGTATGCTTATTTGGTATGAATTCAAATATTTGATTTAAGTTGTACTAATCTTTTTGGTTATGTCTAAATTTTTACATAAAGATTTTAGCTGGTTTTCTGAGCATAGCACGAGGATCAGAACCAATT
>NW_021418920.1:0-847 GCF_001605985.2 Dendrobium catenatum | reverse complement strand
CCGTTATGTGATGTTGTTATCATGTATATGTCTTCTCTTAGTTATAGCTGTGTTTTGGGCTATTTCTTGTCCATTATCTTCGTGTAGCCCATGTAGCTCATTGTCCCTAGTTTAGGGTGCTGCTCTCGACTCTATATTATTAGCCATGGTAATGTGTTTGTGTTGCTGATGTATTCTTAATTAGTGGGTTGCTATTTTTCTCACCTGCAGGTGGAGTAGGGAACATTTGCTATATATATATATATATATTTGATTCCTTCAATCATTATGGTTTTATTTTATCCAATTTATGTTTTATTACTATGTTATTCTATGCATTATTATTTTATGTTGCATCCTTTAATTTGTGCAGGTGGACTGGCTAGTGGCATTGGATTGCAAGTTAATAAATTTTGGGAAAGATTATGCTTAATGTCATTAATTTGATCTTTTTTTTTTTGGTGCTGGCTCTTAGCCTCCCTAGAATGTTATTAATTTTTTTTTTTTAATTTTGCTTAGAGGGGACTTTTGTCTCATAGGTTTTCTTTTTATTTGTTTTGTAGCTCGTTTGAACATTAGAGAGCTAAGGTCCCCCTTAAGGACCTCTTATATCCTTTTTAATTAACGCATAAACCTTTTCATGGGTTTTAACAAAAATAAAGTATTTTTAATAAATCATAAAAAATTCAAATTAAATTAGAAAAAAATATAAAATAAATTGCATCCATCTTGAAATTCAGTAAAATTTAACATTAAAATAAAAGCCCTTTTATTAACAAATTTTAAAAAATTTAATTAAAAAATAGCAAAAAATTAATAATTATGGAAATAAAATATTTCCAAATGACTTCAAACTCATGCATTTGTT
>NW_021418919.1:0-303 GCF_001605985.2 Dendrobium catenatum | reverse complement strand
CAATACCTGGTGCCTTGTTATTCCCTTGCTGAAAAACTGAGATCTGCAATTCCTGGACTGAGAATTCCTCATTAAGCATACCCAAATGAGCATTATTTAATTTCTGGATTTCTTCAATGGATGGCCAACCTGTCAGCTCACATTCTCTATGCTTCCATTTCTTCTCAAAAAAATTTGTAAACACCTTCTCTATTTGATTCTCCTCCACATGTAGCGTATTGAACTCATCTTTAATTTGGTTAATATGATTGTCATTATGTCTTGCTGATGCAAAATTCTGAAAAAAAAACTTGAATTAATATC
>NW_021418918.1:0-535 GCF_001605985.2 Dendrobium catenatum | reverse complement strand
GTTTATCCCAAATTTCCTTACCAGTAGTGCACGTGGAAACTAACATAAATATCATCAGAATTTAAAGCATAGAAAAAGCAATTTAATGATTTTGCATTCAATTGAGGATCGATTCATTCATCTATATTTCATTGACTAAAAGGAATGTGAGTTTTAATTACATCTAAAATACGTGACGATGATGAATAACCAGTTAAAATCATTTGCCACATGCGAAAATCAATTGATTGCAAAAAAATAGACATGCAAATTTTTCAAAAATCAAAATGTAATATTTTCAAATCAAGGTGGTCGGGTAATAGAACACCCTTCCGGTGTATTATGATTCCCAAAGTTAGACATGGATCAAAATTCAAAAAGTTTTCAAACCTAGTTTTTATGAATCCCGCTCTGATACCACTTGAGAGTTCGTTAGGGATGTTAAGCCCTTATGAACTGGCCCAAGACTAACAAAGAGAGAGGTGAATTGGATAAGTTTAAAACCAAAGATAAAACTCAAACCAATATCACCACAGAAATCAAGTGCGGAAATTAA
>NW_021418917.1:0-263 GCF_001605985.2 Dendrobium catenatum | reverse complement strand
GAAACTCAAAGACAAACCACTGAAGAAGCTAATCCTATTATTCCTTCTATTGATTAGTTGAAATTTCATGTGCTGAACAATTTATCTTCTTGCTTTTGTTGTTGTACTAGACATTTAAATATTTAATGCTTATTTTTATTCCAATTTTTTTATCATTTCAAATATTACACTTTGATTACTTTCTTAAATTTTATGTAAAAATTTATATATTATAATGTTGTATCTGCGCCGTATCCATATCCTGTATTTTTAAGAATTGGCGT
>NW_021418916.1:0-279 GCF_001605985.2 Dendrobium catenatum | reverse complement strand
AAAAAGTTTATACATATACTCTTCAGATCTCCTCTAAAATCTCTTTGTACACCAAAACATATTTACATCAAAATTAGACGGTCACTTCTTCCTCGCCTAGTGCCATACGGGCTCCTTTCCCTTACCTACAGTATAACAACTGCCAATGAGCTAGGGCTCAATAAAATACACCAGCAATGTAAAGAAATAATAATAACATTTTAACCATTAAGAAAGGCATAACATTAGTGACTAAATAATACCATGGTTAGAGCATCTTCCACATGGGTCACAAGAAAA
>NW_021418915.1:0-211 GCF_001605985.2 Dendrobium catenatum | reverse complement strand
ATGTAGCCAACCCCACATAGTGGGACAAAGGCTTGATGTTGTTGTTGATGTGTAATTAAATTGTATTTGCTATATTTATTTAATTATATTTGAAAATGGGTTATTTAATGAATTATTAAATAATTTGTATTTATATAAAGCTTATGATTATCTATATTACCATCAAATCAATTCCAATTGTCATGAAATTGATACCATTTTTTATAATAGA
>NW_021418914.1:0-297 GCF_001605985.2 Dendrobium catenatum | reverse complement strand
TAATCTAATTCGATTTTGATCAAATTGATATATCATTAAGCTTAAAACAACTCACCAATCAAATCAAAATCAAATCAAATTAACTCAAATTGAATTCAATTTCAATGGCTTCGATTAACCCGTTTTAACTCGTCATAAGTATATATATAATAATAATTGATACGTCGTTAAAAATTATCTTAATCGGGAACGAATCTCGATGCAAATTCAAGTTTGAAAACTTTAAAAATTAATTCGGAGACCTTCCAAACTCCGATTTTAGCAAACTTATAGTTGAACTGAGCGTCTCAGGAATAC
>NW_021418913.1:0-277 GCF_001605985.2 Dendrobium catenatum | reverse complement strand
GGGATTCGTCATGCCGAGGTCCATTGGGGTTGCGTTATATGTCGCCCCGAGGTCTGTCGTGGTCGAGCACAGTCCGTCGTCATCGCGTTCGTTCCAAGCTCCATCATCGAGATCCACTCCACCTCTGTCAAAATGTTTCGGATGTTGCAACAATTGTCGTCGTCCCGAGCTCGCTGTCGAGATCCACTCTGTTGCCGTCAAGATCTGTTGTCCCGAGCAAATCCGTCCACGTCCCGAGCACATCTATCCGTCATCATCCCGAGCTCGTTCCCGCGAA
>NW_021418912.1:0-2521 GCF_001605985.2 Dendrobium catenatum | reverse complement strand
AGTATCCTGACAAAAGCAAAACATATAACTCCATACTCATAAGAAAGTGGATTTAATGTCAATTGATTCTTCTCATGCCTCAAGAGGGTATTTCAACCATGCAGTAACAAAGCATATAAAAAAAACTCTTCCAACATAATACTTATACTAAGTGCATTTGGAAAGAAAAAGAGATCTTCATGCCACTCTGTCCCTTCCAAAGTTCAAGAAAACATTCCAACATAAGCCATAGAACTTTGCATTCAACCATCGAAATGAAAGTTCGTCAAAATAATCAAAATCCTTATAACATAACCAAACATAAAGCTAAAACATCAATATTCATGTCAATTAATTGTACTTCATGAAGCCTTGGATGATGTATCCGTTTTATGGCAAATAAGAACAATAAGAAGTGAGCATATTTCCCGCTCGTGACTATCACACAAAGACAGCGAATCCAATACTAAATTAAGATGCTTGAAGAAGATGAAACTATGCTTATTCAACATCACCCTTTGATCAAAACTTATGAAATACACTACTATTTTGATGACGAACTTTATGAAGGAACACCATTATTAAGAAGCATGCTTTTCTTTTTTAAAACCAATTCTAATCGTATACTTGCCCAAATTACAAATAAAATGAGGGGCTCTACACATGAAATTTTCTAATCCTATGAGAGAGAAGTTTATAATGTAGACACATTTAATAAGTTTAAAACAAAAACGACAAATTCATAATATCAAATGCTTACGTGGGATTGAAGCATATTCTCACATTCGACTCTTTCAAATCCGATCAAAGTTACAAGCCACTTTGCATGCATATTTTGGTAACGAACCACGTAATATTCTATGGCTTTAACAATTTATACTTGAAGAAATACCTCTAAGTGATGTACTTCATGATGCAATTCATAAAATACAAGTAGATTTTTTTTATAAAGCAACCTAACAAGCTCTCCTCCAAGCAAGCTTGCACATGTCTTTGTTAACAAATGCTCAAACATACATGATTCAACTAGATGCAAATATCTAAACAAAACGACTAGCACAAAGTAAACAAGAATGACTTGCTCTTCCAAACCCAAGAAAAACTCACATTCTATCAACACAACATAAATATCATTTGTGTAACGGCTAAAGCAAACCCACAAACGAGAGAAGTCTTTTTTTGTTTTGAAATAGTCATTTTGAATAACCCCTCTCAAGTTCCAAAGGGGATAATGAAATACACAATCACCGAACTTTCTAAAGTACATGACATTCACCCAAGCGTTAAGTTTAAACTTTAAAGAAGAAACATCCATGGAAGAAAGATCTATGGCTTTACACAAACTCCAACAAATAACTATATGCATTTTTTTGTTTTAGACTTTAATCAATGCATCGGAGAGACTTTTCACAAGGACCATCTCATTGCAAGGATTTTTTTAAACTTCACAAAAGGAAAACAACTTCAAATCTTTCATGCTTGAGTACATATTTTTTAACAAAAACCCCCTAAAAACAAAACTTTAACAAGGAAGAGAACTCATAATAATACAAACGAATGGAGTGATAGAGATGCAATATGCGCAAATTTAACAAATATTATGGTATTGTCCCCATTTTAGAAAAGCCACTAAAAATAACCTTAGCACTCTTATTCCAATTCCGTAAAAGAGATCCTTAAAACCAAATGGTCATTTCTCTTCTTTCATATTGGTATGATTTTCTCATTGATTTGAAACGTTGGAAAGCACACATACATATATAACAAATCTATAGCAAGAGAACTCTTGAAGCTTTTTGCGACAAAAGACTAATAACATCATGATCACAAACTAGCTTTACGTAAATGCATCTAATTTCTATCACCATACGGCATCCAATAAAATCAATACGTGAAAGGGGACAAGTGAGTAGAAGTAAGCATCATCGCAAGAAATGTCGTTACCAAGGTATTCCATATCTTATTGCTAGAGTGAGGTAGGCATCAACATATTCAAATCTTCTCAAGAGCCATCTCTCCAAAATAACTTGCTATTTAGTAACTAGATGAGTATAACCAAGTTAAGCAACAAATATTAAGTAAAAAAAAAAATAGAAGAAAATTTCTCACAAAGCACTGATTCTTGCTTTGATATATTTCTAAAAGAACTTGAAAGGACTTCTATATGAGCAAGACCACTATACAAGGTCTCAATGCAAGCAAACACCCATAGCCTTCCTTTGAGACATTTCCTCAAACACTTAGTGTGCAATTCTCAAAAAAAAACAAACCAACCTTGTGGAAGTCATGACCTTCACACCTAACTAATATTTTTTTTAGAAGAAAATTCTTTTGAGCTCAATGCCACAATTATCTCAACAAGAAGTGAATTTAGCATGCATACACATAAATAACGAAATCTCACATCATCAGATGTTGTAAAACACAGCTATTCTCTTCACTTACCAATGGATAAGAAAAAGCAAAGAAAAAGAAGAAGAAAGAAGAAGAAGGAGAAGAAGAAGCAAGAAGAAGAAGGAAAAGAAGAAGCAAGAAGGAGGAA
>NW_021418911.1:0-244 GCF_001605985.2 Dendrobium catenatum | reverse complement strand
GGGAAACAAAACAGAGTAGCCGACGCTTTGAGTCGTCATTCGGCATTGCTGATCCAGCTCCAAACTGAAATCACGGGCCTGGAGGCTCTTAAAGATTTGTATGGCACTGACCAGGATTTTGCGGAACCATGGGCCAAGTGTTCAGCCGAACAACCAATTGATGACTTCAATTTAAGGCATGGATTTTTGTTCAAAGGAAACTCTCGATGTGTGCCCGCCTCATCTGTTCGGTTACAACTAATTC
>NW_021418910.1:0-355 GCF_001605985.2 Dendrobium catenatum | reverse complement strand
ACAAGCTCCAGAAGTGTTTTTTCTATCCACCTTACAATACTGCAAAATCAGAATCAGAATATCTAATAATCTCAAAAGAAGTGCTATGCGTGGGGTACCATATTCCTAAGTTTTGGGTCCCTAAAAGGTATCTAAGAATTCTTTTAACTATAGTTAGGTGGGATTCCTTAGGATTAGCTTGAAATCTAGCACAAAGATAAACACTGAAAATTATATAGGGTCGGCTAGCAGTCAGGTAAAGTAGAGATCCAATCATCCCTCTGTACTTATTTTGATCAACGGATTTTCTATTTGGGTCTTTATCCAACTGAATTCCTGAGGACATGAGAGTATTAATTGGCTTAGCTTTGTCCAT
>NW_021418909.1:0-271 GCF_001605985.2 Dendrobium catenatum | reverse complement strand
ATTAATCAAATTGGTTAATTGATTTTAAAAATTGATCTAAGGTTTGATATTTTAGGAGTCTCTTATCCTAATGAATTTTAGCTTATGATTTGATTTTCTAATTAAAGTCTACCTCTTTTAAATTTTAGATTTGTTAGGAGATCATTATGGGTTTAGTTAAAATTGATTTAGATTTGGTATTTTTAATGGTTATGAAATATTGATTATGGTTAGAATAAAAATTAAATGTTTTAGTACATTTTAAAGGATTGAATTATGGTTGATTTTCATT
>NW_021418908.1:0-1579 GCF_001605985.2 Dendrobium catenatum | reverse complement strand
TGAAATAAATAAAAGCTATTTCCAAAAATAATAAATCATGTTGCCCAAATTGAATTAAGCTTGATTTATTTTAAATTGATTGAAGTAAATTTTACCTTAATTCGATTTAGGGGTAAATAAATTGAATTAAATAAAAATATTTTAGTAAAACATAAAAGAAGCTGGTTAAGTTCGGGTCCGAAAAATCGACTCGTTTGCAAAATGAGTCGGGTTAAAAAGTGTTGGGTTAGATTTGGCTTCGACCCAAACCTGACCCAAAACCCATTTTTGACCGCCGGCCTAAGAAGGTTTAAGAATCAAATAGTTGAAGAGACGAGGATTTTTTTTCCATTCTTTTTATTCCTACAACTTTTTCTGATGGTGGAGAGAGAGAGAGAGAACAATAAGAGGTTTGAGCTTTGCTGTGTAGTGTGAAACTAAGGGTTAAGAAATTCAGGTTCTTCATCTTCCTCATTAAAAAGGAATTGTCGTTGTCAAGATTCGTGTCTAATCAAGATTGTTATGTCACCAAAATATTGTCTTGATCAGACACGAATCTTGAGGCAGAATAGAGTTGGAAGCTTCAAAAATTAAATCGGAGACCATCTAAACACAATTTCAGCGAGCTTTATACAAACTGAGTTCGTCTCGGAAATACGATCAATGACACCAAATTCAACCCAATCCGAGCCCAAATGTGATCCAAATCAAGACCCGAAGCCTATTGGAAGTCAAATCACAATTTGAGTTACCAAACGGTCTCCGATTTTAACGAGCTTTACTCGAATCGAACGCCGACAGACGAATCCAACGAGGGCCTAGTATCACGAATTCTGAACAGTCACTAAGGCCTTCAAGAGTGTCCAACAACGGTCATCGATTCAAGGGATCAATTCGGCCATCCAGTTTCGACCACTCCTATTTGCCCTGATCTCACACCTATTTACAAGCATGCCACTCCAGGAAATCTATAAATAAAGCCCTTATTCCTCATGAAAGGGAGGAAGAAGCCAAGAGTGAGAGGAAGAGAAGGAAGAAAAGCTCCTGCCGCCTGAGCTGCCTCCGACCCACCACCGGCATGCTTCCGCATCCACCGTCGTAGTCTTGCCGCATCCACCACCGACCATCAAGGAACGCCGAGGTTGCCGCTACCACCGCCGACACCAAGGGAGCCGGAGATGCTGCCGCACCACCGCCGTATCTTTCCGCACCACCGCCGGACCACCAAGGACCCGAGTGCGCCGCACCACAGCCATATCTTGCTGCACCACCGCCGGATATGCCGCAACACCACCGTAGTTCTACTACACCACCGACGGTACACCAAGGGACCCGAAGTTGGCCATCCGAAGCGAAGTATCCCTGACACTTAAAGTGACACTACCGAGTCCACCGTGACAGCCGGAGTGTGCTGGACCACCACCTGACAGTGAGTGCGTTGGATTTTTGTAAAACTCTCCAGTTATTCTGTAATCTTGGTCGTCTTCAAGGCGAGTCCAGACCATTGTTACTTTCCCCAAATTTTAGTGATATCACTCTGTCAATTCTCTAGGCCCCATGGTTTTTTCCCTTTTCGAGTTTCCTCCACGTACAAATACAC
>NW_021418907.1:0-607 GCF_001605985.2 Dendrobium catenatum | reverse complement strand
TAAAATTAATGCTATTTTATTTTCTTTATTTTTTAATTTCTATTAAATTTCTCATCTATTAGTTTGAAATTTATTCTTGAGTGTGTTCGAAATAGGAGAGGAGAAGATTACATTCCAAGGCATCAATCGGTGCCAAGAGGCCGAGGAGATGGACAAGATGAGTTAGGACATGAAATGGAGCAAGCAAAAACATAATCGATTCATTAGATATTTACGATCAATTTTGAAAATTAGTCGCAAATCTCATCACAAACGTGTAGGTGAAGGCTTAATAAGTAGGGGTGTCAATATTTGACGCGATTTGAAAATCCGACTCAAATCTGACCTGAAAATTATTGGTTAGGATCAACTTGTTTGGCAGACGAGTTGGGTTCGGGTTCTAAAAATCGACCTATTTGAAAAATTGAGTTTAGGGCGGGAACAATAGTCGGTTAATGTCGGGTTCGACCCAAATCCGACCCGTAACTTAATTTTGACACCCGTACTAATAAGTCATGTTGTAAAATAAAGAAATATAACTAGTCTATAACTTTCTAATTATATAGAAAACTCAAAATAATGAATTATAAGTGATATGTCACCAAAATATTGTCTTGATCAGACACGA
>NW_021418906.1:0-309 GCF_001605985.2 Dendrobium catenatum | reverse complement strand
GAACAAAAAGAAAATACAAATTTTAAATTCAGACTAGTATGCTTGCTGTTTAAGAAAACAAAAAAAAAAAACAATTTTGAGCTTTATTTAGGATTTTGCAATGAAAAACCTTAAGAAAATATATAATTTTGTTATAATATTTCCAAGACCACAAATACCAAGGGGGTTTAAAGCTAGGGGTGTCAATTCGGGTCAACGGGTCGGGTCGAACCCGGAACTGATCCGGCATTGTTCGGGTCAACCCGAACCCGAACCATTTTTAAAAACGGGTCGGGTTTCCGGACCCAAACCCTACCCGATTCAGGTCCG
>NW_021418905.1:0-411 GCF_001605985.2 Dendrobium catenatum | reverse complement strand
AAGTGCAAAATTAGTTTTAGGACTGGACCAAATCTGACTGAAAGAACGATTCATGGACATTATAGAACAATGTGCTGGTATATACATCTATATAATTCTGTTGATCACAATAATATGGTATGTATGTAAATCTCCCATATATAAAAATATTCATCATGCATGCAGGTTCTTGTTGGGCTTTCTCAGCAGTGGCAGTAACGGAGGGGATCACCAAGCTCAGAACCGGCAACCTCATCTCCCCTCAGAGCAGCAGCTCATGGATTGCGACGTCAACGGAAACGAGCATGGCTGCAGCGGTGGCACCCTCGAAGGCTCCTACAGCTTCATCATCCGAAATAAGGGCATCACATCCGCCACCAACTATCCCTACACCGCCTGACACCGGACCGGAGGGGGCTCGACGAATCCACG
>NW_021418904.1:0-1336 GCF_001605985.2 Dendrobium catenatum | reverse complement strand
ATGAAAATAATCACCCCAATTAATTTTTTATCTCATTTAATGTATTATGTCCAATATTATTTTCCATAACTATTAACAACTTCTCATATCCTCCTGTCATGATTCTTTCATCTTTAAATTGCAGCCATCTCTCTACAACGGGGCAAATTATTGCATCCGGTCACATGACAGAGAGATCCGTTCGGATCTCTCTCTGTCTACAATAAAGCACATGTAAAGCGCAGGTATACTACAGTACCTGCGCTTTAACTGTAGACTGAGAGAGATCCGAACGGATCTCTTGTCAGGTGACCGGCGGACTTCTTTCTTCAGCACCGTCGGAGCTCTCTCTCTCTCTCCCTCTCTGTTTCTTTCTCTTTCTATCTCTCTCTCTCTCTCTCTCTCCATTCTTACTCCTATGACAAGCAGTAAATGACACTTCCTTATGATATTAGAGCAAAGCCTAGATTAAATCCTACTTCTTTGCAAGATTAACTAAATCCTGCTTAAGTTAATCCTACTTATAACCAAACAGAAAAAATTTAATTACAGAACTTGGCTATTTAAAAGGGCATCATGACTGAAGAAAAATTTTCACTTTTGAAAGTTTTTGAAACTAATAATCTTCAAATCTTAGTTTCTCCGAAGTTCTGATCTCAAATCTTGCATTTCTTCAAAAAATGTAAAGGTTACCCTCAATTCGGCTGAAGCCCGCGAAGAATCGAGAGAATGGTGACCTCTTCAAGCCACCAAAAATGCTACGAGGGTGAAGATGACTAGACGAGGCGAAGATGAAGGCTGCGACTGCAATACGCGAAGACGAAGAGCCAAAGGCTGCACGTCGAATACGACTACGAGAGTCGGGAAGATGCAATTGACAAGAGCTGTTCATAAGGCGGGATGGACAGAGATGGGGATCCACCCCTGACAATGAGCTTGGTGTCTATGAGTATTGCCAAGCCTAATGCCCATCATTGCCAACAAGAACAAAGCCTATCATCGACCCTAATGACATCGAGATATATACCCATTGTCTCAATCAAGATTGATGACCATCTTCTTGGTTGTTAGTCTCTCTTCTAATAAGGAGAACGATCGAGCAGATTATCAATGATCTCTTGCTGATATATCTAAGGCCTCAAAATTTGTACTTCTTTCATAAAAGTCATCTTTCACAATTTGTCTACTATATCATATTAATATGCATCATTTATAACCTATAAAGCTACACCTCGCACTAGAGAAAATCATTTCAACTAAATTAGACCATGAAATTTTCTACTTCCTCATTTTTCTCCGTAAAATATCTCATCTCTTATAAGCCACACCAAATTTGTGCAAAACTTTTAAACAATAC
>NW_021418903.1:20821-38788 GCF_001605985.2 Dendrobium catenatum | reverse complement strand
ACTGAAATGTACAAAGACTTGAACAATTTGAAAATCTTATTGGGCAACAATATAGAAGATCTGTACTTGAACAGAAGATCACAGAAATTGAACTAAAATGAGCAGAGGACCTGTACGAAGAACAAAAGACTTGTGGACCTAAATCAGAACCAAAATTCAAATGATTTCTAAAGACCAAATTCAAATGAAATAAAATCAAGCTGAAGCCCAATTCAAATCATTTTGAACAAGAAAATATACTTGCAAGAACTTCAAAAGATCCCAGAAGACTTTGAACAAAATGTGAGCATGCAATTGAATTCAAAGGACTGCTGGGGACTTGAACAAGACTAGAACATCAAACAAAGACTTTGATTTGGACTGGATCCGAATCCGAATAAAGCAGTTGAACTCGCACTTGAACTCAGGCTATACGACATCAAGTGGGGACTTGTAAACTTGATGAATTCAAGTCTGAATGAAATTGAATTTGGATCCAAACACATGCAAAGATCGAAATTTGGATCATACACGAGGAAACTCAAACTACAAGACCTCGATGTACGAATCTCCTACGACAATCCCTACATATGCCTGTTGATTGAGATGGCGATATGGGAGACCAATGATGGAGAATCCGCCTTCCTACAAACAAATGCAACCCGACAAATCCCACCTGAGATTGGTGAAAGGTGGGTAGGTTGCAAGAACGATAACTTTCCTACAAATACTCCTAGAAGCTTATAGCGGATAAAACGGGTCCCTGCAAAGGAGCATAAACTACTTGTGGATAACAACAGTGGATACATCGTAGAACCAATGAACCACTGTGGGCACGAGTACAGACATCGCCTACAACAATGGTGATCAAAATCGTCAAGTACATCGGGTACAAAGACAACTCGATATACGAAAAAGGACATCGCCTCGCAAAAGAAAAGAAGTATTTTGAATAAATCAGAACTAAACTTCCTGGTGTTCCAAAGCCTCTTCTTGATCCTATACTCAGGAAGAAAACAGCTCTGATATCGACGAATACCAGAAATGACAAGTCCTCTATACCAAAGATCCTAAAAAGAGTTATTTCCAAACAAACAGTCATTGACTCCAAAACCCAGAAGAACCTTCCCCGGTGAATGAGAAAGGGGGAGGGGGTCAACATCAAGACGAAACGCCACCGGATCTGCAACATTCGTACAAGCAGACAGAAGGCGCCTATAATTATTTCAAAGTACCCCTGCACGTGCACCTTAGTTTGTATACACATAGGTACATAAGGGGTAAATACAACCTCAACCCGCATGGGCCCTGGCGAGCGTGTTATTGGTACACACGTGACGCCTATGGATGGTACGCGGGTTGACAAGTGAATTCAAGTTCGAATCCGATCCTTCTATACGAATCAATAGAAGTCGACAAGATTCAAACTATCTAACAAAATACACGGTTGTAGCGACCGATATATTTGTCTAAATACATTCTTTTTAGGCCTTCAAGGCCTAAAATCATATCAAGAAATTCATAAACAAGGCACAAAGCCTACGAGAAACCCGATCCCCTATCGATAAATTGATAGGGTCGACAAGGTTCAATCAAATGGAAATGACCCCCAAACACCCCGATGATGGTCGTGTTAACGAGATCTCAACCGGAGGGGATTCACAAATATTTCAAATTCCACTCAGTGCTATCAGAATCCAAACTCTACAAACCCCAAATTCCAGATATTTAAATAAGAAATCAATCCATCCAACACACTTAAAGCAAAGCCCATCCACCCTCCGCAACAGTCTGCCGATGGACAAATTCAAATAACTTAGTCACAAAGAGCCAAATGCCTAGTCGTAAAAATATCACTAGGATCCATTCTCAAACAATCTCCTGCCAATAAGACGTGGTACGTGTCCTCTAACCGGCGTTGACGCCAAATGGCACCGCAGGATAAACGTTACGACGACCCGGGGCCCTCTGAACCGAGTGGTTTTGCCGCCCAATGGCACCACAATATACCGGTTATGGCCAGAGCAATACGCTCCTTATTGGCATCAAATCCTTGAGATATGAATCAATAGGATTGATTGATAGGGCACAAAGCCCTCTGTTAGCTAAGGTGGATTTAAATTATCCCCTTAGACAAACATCCAACCCGATCTACAAGGTCCCCTTGACGAAGCAACCCATGGCTGCCGACAAGGATCATTCTGTCAGGTTGGTCGACTACCTCCTCTGACTAAGCAGACAGGGACCACGATGGCCCGGGACGACGGAACCATGGATCTTGATCGGGTCATTCATCCATTCCCCCACCATCCGCTTTAAGTACAATATGGTGAAATTTCTATTTTTAAATATCAAATTTTAACTCTCCAAATCTTTCAATCATCCAGATTTTCAAATTCTCCAACTATTTCCAAATCCAATTTCTAAATTTCCAAATCCAATCCATTGCTGCTACTATATGCCAGATAACACGTATACTCTACGTATCTGATCGACGACTAGCCTTAATCGAAAGTTCTCTCTCATGATTGAGAGGGGTAATTAACTATAGGGGCTTGCGCCTATAGGAAACCAGAACTCAGATCATAAAGTCCTCACAAAATATGAGGGCGAAATCTCTGGGTAGTGTCCTTATCTACAAACCATCTGCCCCAAATTTACCCCGGAACTTAATTCCGTTAAAACTCCCTCGCCGAATAAGAAGAGCGGGCAGAGGCCGGGGCCGAATTTTCGGAGCCCACATTGTGTTTGAAATTGAAATTGTGCATGAGTTCATCTATGAACCCTCTTTTTAAAATTTGGTGATTTTAAAATTGTTGTCTGCTATTACTTGGAGTTTGCTCACTGTGCTAATTTGGAGTTAAAGTGACTTTGTTGGGGATTTGTATGATATTGACACTATTTACAATGGAGTATTGTATTATTTAGATGTGGAATTTACCTTTGTTTGAAATGTGAGTTCAAGGTGGTGGTTTTTTTGGTGTTTTTGTATAATATTGATTCAAAGTGGAAAATTCTGTTGGTTTTAATTGATTTTAATGCATATTTAGCAGTGCTACAATTATATTATTCTAATTGTAGTGTGAGTATTTCTGCGACTTTAGCGGATGATTTTGTTTCTTGGCGATAGTTATTTAGGGGTTATTTGGTTTGAAGTATTTGAGTGTATATAATAAAAAAAATATAAATATTTTAAAAGTTTAAGTGTTTAGTTGGATGTAAAATAAATCTAAAATAGTTTATTTTTATTTTTAGAATTCACCCTTGAGTTCATTTTTTTTATTTTTAAATCATCCAATTTAGGCAATTTCCTAATAACTCCACGTCACCTTTCTCCCCCACAACTGTCATTTGCCACTGATCGCCCCCACCGCTTGCCTTTGCTTGCCATAAGCTATATCCTCTATGTAGGTGCACTACAATCCTATTTACTATTTTAGTATAGCCATCATTTTGTAGATGAATGGTTATGCTACTCTTTAATATCCTTCATGTCCCATAGTGATTTTCAAAACTGTTGAGAAAGCAATACTCTTTAATTGATATGACTGAGCTTGAAAACACCTTGAAAAAGATATGGACTACTTCTCATGCGGTATTTTATTTACACGTGATGAATACTATCATCTTGGAGATCCTATCCATCATAACAAAGTTATATTTTGGACCATCAAGAGCCAACCATAATTCTCCTAGGAAATCCATAGAGATACTCTTCCCTAGAGGAGTGTACAATATTTACTTAGATTTAAAGCGTAAAAGAGCACACATTGCTTATGGCATTTGATTGCTTTATGATGTTTTCTTATCGTTTACACATATCAACATAGCTTTTGAAGTGTTTTCATCACTTTGAAGTGACCAATCACCTTGAAATTGTGCACTTTTTTTATCCACTTCACTTGATCATGATCTTTAGGGACACAAAATTGATTTTTCTTATAAAGAAGTTTTTGGATGGTGTATCTGTCTTCTTGGGCTCCTTTTAAGACATTTCAAATGTCTTTATCAAGCTTTTACATATATCATATTCCTTATGCCAACATGTTTGCAACCACATTGTTGTTGACAAGATCACTATTGGACTGTAGAACATATTACCCATATTATTTTGCACTTAATTCTTGTGCCAGATGACCATGTTAATATTTTTTGCAGATACGTCAACCTTCTTGATCGATCTTTTACCACCAACTTCAAATCCATATAGAGTAGGGTTTTCTTCTCAAAATCACACTTTTTTCAGGCTTAGGAAGAATTGGTTTCTCTTATAGAGAGCTAACGTTAATTCATTTATTAGTATGCAAGAGGGTCGTCATTAGTTAATTTATCTTATGAAAAGTTAATGCTTCTACTATTATGAACCTTCCAAGAGATGTTGAGAAGAAATGGTTGGATAGCTTTTGGACCCCCTCCCCCCTTTTTGCAATTAATAAAGTTAGAACAACGAGAGAACTTGATTGGCTAGAAATCCAAGGGTGTTAAAGTTGTTGAAATACTTGTTCTGAATGATAGAACTGATAAAAGAATCTTTGTTTAGCTGAATATACTTTCAAATTCATTTGGTATAGAAGTTCATCATTTTTTTAGTCTTTATTGTCAAGACCTCCCAAAATTGTGTCAACAAAAATTCTTTCTAATAACATCAATCTATTCGATAACCTAATTTGGAATATTAAGAAAAAAAATAGAGAGGAATAGATGAAAGCATTAAATTAGAATCACAATTCTATGACATTTGGAATGAAAATGATCTTTCCAAGAAAAGATTTTCATTTTAATCTATTTAATGAGATGATTTCAAAAAGCATGCTGAAGAATTTTGGAGCCTAAAGGAAAAGCAAAACTACCTAAAAGGAAGGAGTTAAGGGAATAACCCAAAATTGTAGCTAGAAGGTTACCCAAGCTATATTTCTTACCAAGGTAAATTATAGTGATGTTAATTCTAAGGCCATAAGCTTCTTTAAAGATGATCAATTTTTTTTTTTTAGAATATTTGCTTGGAAGGGAGAAGCTCCATAAAACAATAAAGCATTGTCTGCAAATTGAAGACTATTAATTGATGATTCCCCATATTTGAAGTATAACTATCAATCTAATTGTCAACAAAAAGCAAAATCTAACATTTTAAATAAGTGTCTTATTGGATATATTATTTTGGAAGAGCAAAATGAATACAATAATCATGTATGTTATAGTTTGTTCGAAAAATGTGAAAAAGAGTTAGCTATGAAGAAGATATATAACGGTAAGGGAAATAAAGGTAATGGAAAAAGAGTTAGCTTGGGGATTGATATGAGTTGCATATGGAAATAATTTGGTTAATAAGTTGTTCTAGTGCAGTTTTGAAGACTAAGACGATGTTGAATGATTGCAGACTTTTTGTTTTGGTATTAATATTCAAGAATAAAGGAGAATCTCAAAATTTCTGTAACCGTAAATGAATCAAGCTCATGAGTTTTACAATAAAATCACTAACAACATATGGACTTATAAAAGGTTACATTGATATTTAGGAAATAACTTCGTTTTATGCTAGGAATATCCACTTATGGACACGATTTTTGTGCTAAGATGATTAATGGATGGAAGAGTTTAGAGAGGAAAAATGATCTTTATATAATTTTTTATTGATAGTAAGAAATATGATTGAGTGCCACAAAACTTGATCCAATGTGATATAATGAAAAACAATTATGGGTATGTAGAAGGTATGTTTGAGATGTTAAAGATTTGTATGGTAGAGCATTGGCTATTATTAAAGATAATTGTGAAGCGAGTTATTAAGGAGTTCCTAATCATGATAGGATTAATCAAGGATCTTGACCACTATTTTCTTATAGTGTCTATGTAGATGCTAATAAAGAATATTCAATGTGCGTTACCCTGGTTTATACTTTTGTAAATGGTATTTCTAATTGATGAGAGCTTTGTTTGGGAAGTTAGAATCATGAAGAAAATGCTTAGAAGATAAAGGACTTTAGATTAGTTGAACGATAATTGAGTATATAATCTTAATTTTAGTGTTTGTGATATTAATTATTTTTAATCAATGATGTTAGCAAACAAGGTCATGTTGGGGCATGATAAGTTTTAATTATCTTGAATTTATTATAAAAATAATGATATAGACGAGTGTACCTTTTAAAGTTATGGTTAAATGGTTAAAATGGGGGCGGGCGTCAAAAGATTTTTTTTTTTTTGAGGAAAGAATATCATAGCATAAAGATAAATTTAAGGAAATATAGATTTAGTTATGTTGTATGGCCCCGAATCATTGATAATAAATAAGTCATTGATATACAATTTGAATTCGACTACAAACAAAATTGGGAATTTTATGATGAATGTGAGGAAGAACTTGGATGGTTGGCATAAAAATTATTAAGTTAGAGGGATGGTGAGAGTAGACTCTATTGAAGGTAAGGTAATGTAAAATAGATATGTGATTTATGCAAAACAAATGGTAGAAGATTCACCAATTAGTTGGGAAAATAAAATTAGTATTGAAAATTTTGGAGGAAAAGGTCAGTTAAATCACTCAGATAGAAGTGTAAAATGATGTGTGTAAAGTAGGTTGAACATGTTACTGATAACTGAACAAACATGAATAAAGAATGAGAATTCATAAAGCTAGCCATAAATTATTGGGATAAGGCAATTGTTGATGATAGTGGATGATAATGAATATTGTAATGGGCTTTTTAGATCTTAAAAACTTTGATTTGCTTGTTATATAGTTGTGGTGTAGAAGATAGATATATCTGGCTACAAGAAATCTAGATGCTTTCTTAATACAGAATCTCATTCTCATTTGCTATGCATATCTTTCTGTTACCCAAGGCAGTCTGAAAAACTTGGGATAATATTTGAAAGGCAGAGTAAATTAATATTTTAAGGTTGAATCAGATATACTCACGAGAGCTTGAATGTTGATGTTGCTTTAGCTGGATGTTTGGTGAAATATTTCAAGCTTAGTTATGATCAAAGCATACCAAAAAATAATAATAACTAATTATTTCCTTGAAGAAAACATATTTTCCTCTACTTGATTTTTTTATTTTACCTCATGTTAGCATGGTTATGAGTGATTCAATGTTGATAGTATTGTTGATTAAAATATCTTTCTCTTAATAACTAGAACTAAAACTTAAAATATCCCTTTTGCATTTGTGTTAGACAAATGTCAAAGACAGACATCTTCGGCACGCTTGGACATATATCTAACAACCTGAAAAAATTTTCTTGTCTTTTAATTGCCAAAATATGGTCGAAATGTCTGAGATTTGCCCAAGACATTTTGGGACATGTGTTGAGATGGATGGGGACCCACATAAGTTGTTTTTGGTTTAGTAAATTTTTGTTTAAGTAGGAAATTGTATGGTCTTTTTTGTTTTGTAGGTAATACAATATTGATATTGATTAAAAATGGTCTAATAAGTAATGTTAATGCTGATTTAGTTAATTATACTTGATGAAATATTGAAATTTAATTGTAATTAAATTAATTTTAGTTTTTATGTTGTTTATCTTATAACTTTTATAGAGTATATTATGCATATGATGCTACACTTCATCGTGCAATGTTTTTTGATATAAATTATTGACATTATATTTTTATATTATATACTTTATATTAATACTTTGTAATGATAATATTATGTTCAAGGCATATCTTGTCTTATTTTTACGGCTATATTGTGTCCCCATATACTATTGTGTTAATATTCATGTTTTGTTGCTAAAATTTAATATTTTTTGTGTGCAATTAAAATAAGTTTCTTGCTAGATCTTGTCCACAATATAAGAGCCTTTTATTGTTGTCTGTTGTTTTGAAGGTGCTTATTAACTATCTTGATACCTTTTGTTTGGCATGAACTTAGCTTGCATGCAATTGAACCTTTTTCTGTTCTATTTGGGAAGTTCCTTAATTTTTTTTTTGTGCTTTATTTTTTCTCTATCATGTTTGCTGACTATTTAATAGGACACAATGAAGAAATGGTGTTCATACCCCACTTAGTGGATAAATGCTTGTTCTTATTGTTGTTGCTTGTTTGTTGACTAACTTGATGGTGGGTTAGTACTAAGGAAGAGGATAAGGTCTATAAAAGAGATAAAAATAATTAATAGGAGATCTAAAAATTTTGAGAAGATAGATGCATTAGAAATGTGGATAATAGGATTTAAGGTAAAGATACATGATATTTTGGTTAAAGAAATTATTTAGAGAATTTAAAGAAAAAGTCACTTTAGAAGATCATGATAAACTAAATAATGTAGCTTAGTGTAGGTTATTCTAAAATTAAATAGGAGGTAGCTTTAAAGTTGATGCATAAAAGTCAAATTTATTTCTAGCTGATATACCTATTAAGATTTGGAGAGTTATTGATGAATTATAATGGATTGATAAATAAATATTTCGATAAAATTTAAATGTTGAGAGGTTGCCAAATGATTAAATAATAAGTGTTTTACTATGAATATTAAGAACAATATAGATGTTTAATACTGTGGTTATTACGAAGGACTCTAACATGGGTGTCACACTATATGAAGTTATGAGACAAAGTAATGGAATATAGGCTTAAAATAATTTTATCATTTCCAGATCGACAATTTTGTTTCATGCAAGGAAGGTTCATTGTGGAAGAAATCATGCTAAGAGAATTAATGGAAAATGTTGAAAGCATAAATGGATCTTTATATATATATATATATCTTTACAAGGCTTATGTATGTGTATGATGAAAATTTATTTTGCATGCATTAGGAAAGAAGTGTGGCAAACATATGCTTAAGTTATAAAAGCTATGTATGTTTGATTATTGACTAGCATTAGAAGTATATACAGAGTTAAAAAAAATATTTTGAGCTACTGTAGCATTACATTAATGATCAATATTGAGTCTTACATATTTTTTATATTTGTTCTGGAGATGCTTACTAAGGATACTGAAAGTGAGTTGCCTTGATGATGGAGAGTGTTTGGTGGATTTAGAATGAGGAATTAAGGTGAAGAATTTTATTTGATGAGGGCAAATTTAGGAGGGATATTGGAAGTAATTTTAAGCTTTGAAAACTTTGGGAACTAGGTTTCTAGTGTCCGCCAAGAGCCAAAGGGGTATAGCTGGTTTTGGGTTGTTTTTAGGAGACTGTTTTTATGTGGAGATTAATAGAGATTTATGAATGGAGGTATGAATTGTTTAAGTATTCTATTGATTAGGAAGTTAGGAAGATGTTGCAAGAGTTGCTAGAGGTTGCTGTATGAAAGTTTTGGTCTTTGGAGCTGAAGAAATGTTGAGTGGTTGGGTTGGGACAAATTTTGGCTAGTCAACTTATCTTGAGAAGAAAAATGAGACAAAAGTGCTGGAACTTATAAAGAAGCCCAGGAGCACTTGAGGGGATGTATGAAAGTAGACAATAGAAAAAGATCACACAAAAATAAAAGTTAATTAATAAGGGAAAACCTTTTACCAAAGAGGAGGTGCTCAAGATCACCCAATCAATGAGCAATTGGAATAGCTACCAAGCTTTCAAAACTCAAAAGGGAAGAAGGCTTCTCCAATCTTATTTTAATTTGTTACAAACATCATTTCTTATAGATTACATTATATTTAGAAGAATTACACCAAAGAGGAATACAAAATATTACATGGAATCCAAAGAGGGGTTGACTGCGCCAATAAAGGTTCATAACTCTATTTTAAAAACTCAATGGATAATATCTTTTTTGAATGCTGCGCTGTAAGATGAAATATCAATCTTGAATCTTCAAAATATTATTGCCTATGCTTGCTTTGACATTAACTTCTGATGACATGACAAAGAGGTGACAATAATGGTGATGTGGTGTTTGGCTTCTCTTGGACTAAAATTTCAGCTCACATGCAACATAGTATTTCCACATTTTACATCACAAATAAACTCTTAAAATAGACGATTTTAAAATTTGAGGGATTTAGATATTGTATGTGATACTTTAGATGCATGCTTATGTCATTTTTTACATTTTATTCTATTGTCAGCTTCCAAACTGTTTTCGTAAGCTATGAATATTGATATCTAGGAGCTGTGTGTATTATGAACAAGCATGGCCCATAATGTCCCCTTGTCTTTATTTTTACTTATAAGCGTTACATTTGCTTCCTCGTTTAGTATTTTTTTTTTCAAGAAAACATCTAATGTGTGTTCAATTTTTCAGGTTTCATCCTTCTTGTATGGGCATGTCTATAGAACAAGCCAAGAAATTGGATCACTTCCTATGTTCAGATTGCTCCTCAGCAGATGATGCCAATAGGTCTCCAAATGGCTATCCTGTTTCCTCAGTGTCGGGACCTAAGGTGAGGATTATACTAATTATTGTGTCTTAACATTATATTTGAGCTTATAAGAACAAATTTATAAGATAAAAGTGGGTGAATAATTTTAATTTTTCATGCTGATATTATCGTTCATTGGTATAAAAAATTTTCCAGCCAACATGGGACCTTTCATTTTTAATCAAAGAAACTTATGTTTACTAAATTGAATGGTCATGCATTCTAGTTAATGTTTCCGTGTATGTTTGCTTGTAATGATTGCAAAGGTGACTGGAGTTTTTACACGTTCATTGAGTCTCTAAAAACAATTTATTGTTAAGATCATACCAGGGTATGGTGGCTGCTTTTAGATTAATCTTTCACTGGGATTGAGATTTAAAATTTTTTTGTATGTTTGAATTGTGCAAAATCATCATGTGAGATTGTTATACATAGTTCTTCCATGATTCTTCAGGATATATTTTTTACTTTATTTTATTCTTTAATTGGCATCCCTAAATACATGTTCGTGATATTCTTTGTTTGGTATGTCTTTATTTGAAATATATAATTCTGAATGTTAACTTCATAGGCTGTTTCCTATAATTTTTTCTTGTGGTTGGAGTTATATGTAATATGTTATGCATGTTTTATAGCTACAAATCATTTAAATTGTGTTATTTCCAGTCATTACAAGGATTGTTCTTTCTATTATTCTAGTTGCATGTTGAAGGCTGCTCAACAATAATTATGCAAACTCCTATGTAGTCTTTAGTGCATTGCAAAGTAGGGTGTTTCTTTTAATCATTTTAATTTTAGAAAATACAATGAATCGCTGATATTAAAGCGCTACCTAGTTATTTTCATAATTTTTTTAGATGGCCATCCTGCAGGAATCCTGCACTCTTGCTTTTTGATCTGCTTTAGAATGTCTACAGACAAGGATGCTTAGATATGATTGTATATGACCACAAATTTCATTGTTTTCAATTTAAAGCTTCCATATGATGTGATTCCAAGGAAGAAATACTTTGGTAGAATTCCTCATTAAATGGTGGATGATTACATGGTTATTTTCATAGTTTTTGTAGATGGTAATCTTTTAGGATTTTTTTAATATCTTACCTCTTGGGCTGCTTTGGAATGTTTGCAGGCAAGCATGCTTATCTATATATGTATGACCACATCTTCATTGTTTTCAATTTAAGGATTCCTCATGTAGTGATTTCATGGAAATTAGACTATCGTAAAATGCCTCACTAGATGGTAGATGGCTAGTGATTTACTGGTAATTATTGTGCTGTTTATATTTGCGATGTTTCAATCTGGAAAAGCCAACTTCCCTTGATTCTACTAGCTAAAAGTTCACTTCAAATGCATTTTTTTTGGGTGGAGTAGTTTAGTATCTCTTTGATGCCCTATTTTGCTGATTAATTTGTTCCCACAATTTAAAGGTTGCGTTTGTTTATAAGTTGAATAAATGTTTTCGTTAATTATTTTTAACTATTTGCTTTTGAGCATTGCACTTTAAGGAATATTCTTTGAACCAAGATACATAACAAAGAATCTGTGTTTATAATTAACCGCCAATGGTATTGTTAGCACTAGCTTATTATCTGAAGTTTCATTTTTATATTTAGCGGGTTATATTGATTTTGTTATTCCTCTCGATATTATATTTAACTCCTATGTTATAAATAAGGAGCACCCTACGGAGTACTATGCATAATATTTTTCTATCAACATGACATCACAGTAGGGTTATAACCTAAGCCTCACAAAAGACCCTCTTTTGCTTGCACCTGCCCTAGCTATGCCTTCATTTCTTCCACCCATGCCACATTTCAACAATCACATTTGTGCTCACAACCTTAGTTGTGCAGTGTAGCTCTTGTTGTCACTGGCTTACTTGCCATCTCATGCTCGACTCTTATGGCATTCCTTTTCCTACATCAACTATTTGTTACTCCCTTTCTCCTTGCTCTATGATTGCCTAAACTCCTTATGATTATTCTTTGTTCTTGGTTGTGTTAATTGATGGCTTTCTTTACTACTCTCCCCACGCTTGTGTAACTACCCTCATGCTGCCAACTACTCATGCTTGTGCCTCTCCATTGTTACTCACATGTGTTCTCCAATTGTCGTTGCTTCTAGTAACGACACTCCTTGAATGCACTTACTTGCCTTTGTTCACTGGTGATAGCATATGTGCCCTTCGCTCACCCGCATGATCTCACTAGATCTTAGTAGCCCTACCCGCTCTTGCTCTTGCTCTTCTCGCACCCTCTATAATAGTTCTCCTACATTTTCTCGAATCTCCGTGGCCTCATGTGCTCAAACCCCTAGTTATGCTACGTACCTCTCACTGTCATTGGTATCTTGTCATGTCATCTTGGCATCTCCTACATCAATCATTTCACACTATTTCTCTGTTAACCCTCATGTTATACCCAAAAGAAACGAAAGAGATAAACAAAAAAATCTAGCATACATACCTCTTGGCCGTCGGATCCAAGAATCCCGCTGAATTACTGTGCACTCGGCGCCGCTCGCGTCGCTTCCCGCGATCCCTGCAGAAATCCAGCCCAAATCCCGCATTTCGCTCTCGATCGCCTCCCGTTCGCGGCTATAAGAAGGAGACGGGATCCCGTTCGATCCCACACACGACTCTCTCCCATTGTCGAGCTCCAGTCGCTACTCCTTCCCACACTCAAGTCCCGGCCTCCTTCTTCCTCCTCTTGCCCGAAGCCACCCATCACCCTTTTCTCCCATAGCTCACCCACTGCTCTCTCCCGACCCCATTCCACTCTCTGCTTCCCGAATACCTCCTGCTCCATCCCGTCCGACTCCAACAACCCGCAACTCCTGCGGGTTCGTCCGATCCAGAGGAGCCGAGAGAGAGAGAGAGAGAGAGAGAGGAGAGATCCCTACCCGATTTCCTCTTCTCCACCTTGCCCGACCACAGCCCCAAGCCGAACTCCCCCCCTCCTGTCGGATCCAGCTCCCGCGACCAAGGCCGAGCCCGATCTCCCCTCTACCCGGCTCTGCTCCTCCGGCTGCTCTCCCCTCTCCGATCGGAAGCAACAACAGGGAGCACGCTTGTTGTGTAAGTAACTTTCTCCCTTGAACGCGCTTCTTCAGCCAACTCCCATTAATCCGTCAAAACAAAAAAAATGTTTCTATTAACTTTAATTAATTTTAATTAATTTTAATTAATTTTATTAATTATAATTTAATTATTTTTAATTATAATCAATTAAAAATGACTTTTAATTAATTATGATTAATTAAACTTAATCATAATTAATTATGTTATTTTTAATTAATTATTTTTAATTATAATTAGTTATAATTAATTGAATTTAATTATTATTAATTATAATTAATTAAGATTAATAAAAAAAGGGGTTTCACAAATACCCTCTCCCGCTTCGACATCCGAGCCTTCATCGACGACCGCCGATCCGCCGGCCGCCGAAGGTATAACCCCCTAAACTCAGGCTTCCGTCCTCGACGTGTACGACGGACCGGAAAACCGCCTATACACGCCTTTATTGCGCGTGGTGGGATGGGACCCCGGTCCGACGCCTACGACGAGACGGACAGTCGCCTCCACTCTCTCTCCCTCGATCCTCGTGCCACACCGTCAAAGCTCGCAAAGGTATGGATCTTCTAAACTCAGATTTCTCGCGTCGTTGTTCGCAGCAGACCGGAAAAACTCCTATACACGCCTTTATTGCGCGTGGTGGGATGGGACAAAGAGACAAGCCGGTCTGATGAATTTATCTAGACGAAAAGCGAGCTCGCCATATATAATTCTACTTTGAGGCCAATATCGTTGTGTCGTCTATTGTTCTAGGGAAAACCCGAACTAAATATCGGAAATGTTCCTATATCTATGCTTATGCACATGGTGGGAAGGACCCCGATGCGGCACCTACGGCGAGGCGGGGTCACTCACTAAGTACCCCCGAGCGGGGGGAAAGCAAATTGGTGTCACTCATCAATACCCCCGAGCGGGGAAAGCAAACTGTGTCATTAATTTTACAACAGGTACCGTGTCAAAAGACCCCATACACGCCTTTATTGCGCGTGGTGGGATGAACAAAAAAATCACGGCCAGCGCGATGTCCTTCTGTAGAGGGCAGCCTACCATACACGCTTTATTGCGCGTGGTTGGGAGAATAGCCACAGGGTTTTTCTCGTAGTTTTTTCCCCTAAACTGCGAGGAGTACTGTCGGAGAGGCTGGCACGAAATTTCGGGTGAATATCCGTATCCTGGACTTGATTGGATACTAAAGAACAATGGCGGACTTGTGAATTGGATTGGATAACAATTGTACATAAAAGAATTCAAACTCAAATGAACTTCGAGCTTACAACAAGGACTTGGAGATACTAATGTCAGAACCTAAAACAAATGAAACTAATAATGATGAGAATTTGTAAGCTTGGAATTTATAAGCTTGAATTTTGTTCATATGATTTACCATGCAGTGCTGTGAGAGGTGATTATAAGGGCCTTTTTTTTGGAAATAACATGGCAGGCTTAATGAAAAATTTTGCACATAACTATTCTTAATGAAATAATTTTATATTAGTATGGCATACAATATCATATCAAGGCCGCAAAGCAGAGACTGGCGGCTTCGCTTGGCTCTCCTTTGGCCCTCGATCCGGCCAACTATGTGCTCTGTCGTTTTCCCCCTTATGCTATACTTTGCGCAACTCGCAACTCGAGCACGACAACTCTGAATTGTCTGCGACTTTTGTTTTCAGCTTTCGGCCCTAGCTCATCTGCTGCATCCATGTTATTCTGGCATTATTCGCCCTACCTCATCCGCGCACTTTGCCCCCTCCCATTTTTATCCTTACAGCTCATGCTTGGGCTCGGCAGTAATGAGATGATATAAATGAAACTAATTTAATGTATTCTAAACATTCCCATACTGAAGCTAAGTAATACTGCTAGAAAAATTGACTACGAAAATTGACGGCATTCACGGATAACCGCTCGGGACAAATTATGACCGGTAATGTGATGATTTTTTTTTCATCTCTTAGGTCGCATTCCTAACTAATTTCTGATTCTGCCACCTCGTGTATCCAAGCAAAGCCTTATAGTTCATTCATCTTATTTATTGTGGACGGCAGTAATATGATAAAAATATTTTTGAAATCGCTTTTCAATATTAGTTTTCTATTTCATGATTCTCGTATTTTTTTATTTATTTATTTTTTTTCCTTTTTCTCAGTCCTGCTTTCTCAGCAATTAATACCACCCACGCTCTAAGATGTAGTTCTAGCTGGGCATTGAGATGAACTGTGTAGTGCCGCGGTGGAAAATCCCTCGCCTCTCCCCTACTCTTCTCATCTTTATAAAATCATTTCTGACGGTGAGCAAGCGCAGAGCTCGCTCCCCATCAATCATTTCTGTACGCATTCACAGGGTAAATGTTGAATATCTAACGAGTAAAAAGTGAAGTTATCTAAGCTCCGACATTTAATTATTTATCAAATTCAAATTTGCTTTATAATAATACTGTAAATGAATCAGTAAGAAATGTTAAGTCCCGCCGCTCATAAATTTTTTAAGACTTAAGAGATATATGAAATTATGAATATCTTAGTTCTTGACTATATTTGAATAGAATTAATAATTTAATTGATATAAAAATTTAATAATTAGTTTTAATAATTATACTACACCTAGCCGCTTTATTTTGGCTGGTACGGCTTTCTTAAATAGCTTGATATTATTTTTGATGTGTGAAAATAATATATGTTTTTTTTTACTTATTTAAAGTGAAGAATGTAATTGTGAAACGTAACAATCGATGGTTGCGCAGTGGTTAGCATCGATAGTTAGGAGACAGTAAGCAACTGCTTATGACGAGCGATAGGGGCGATAATGATTATTATGTGGTGGCGTATCTCCTGACCCACGAAAGACATCTATGACTTGTGGCGGCAAGTGCAAGATTTATAAGTTAATATTTCAAAATCAGCTAAATTAATGGTGGATTGAAATGCTGTCATGTTTGTCTATTGGAATGTCTTTTGCATCATTATTGGCAATCGTTGAGCAGAAAAGAAAAAAAAATTAGCCTAAGGGCTTCTAGCATCGATTTTAACATGCAAATTTAAATATTTTAGTCTTAGATTTAACAATTGTAAATATATATCAACATTAGCGACGGTTTTAACTGCTGCTATCGTATGGGCATTAATTGCGGTAGCCTTTAAAGCACCAGCAAATTTTAAAGGCTTTACAGGCGGTGATTTAGCTCCATTAAGGGTTTTTTTCTTTGTTATTTTGATAATAGCTTCCACCAATGAGATAATTTATGTATATCTTCAATAGCTAAAATGGGGCTAATAAATATTTTTGTATCAAATATAAGCATAAAGAGCCTTATATTGATCTTTACGCTACAGATTTGAAAGGACCAACAATCTTGGGGCAAAGAATTTCTAAGACCATAGTTTCAGCGCAGTAGAGCAGTGGCGGATTCCAGGCTCATTTTTTCAGGGTTGGGGCAAAATTTTAGGCTTAATTAAATAATAATTAATAATATTAATAATATTAATAAAATAATTGAAAAATAATATTATTATAAATAGTAAAATAATTAAATAGATTTTTTATTTAACAATTTAATGGCTAATTAAATTTATGAGAGGAGTTTTTATCATTTTTCCTGCTTTGCAATATAATTATTAATGTTTATGTAATAAAATTGGAATATAATCATTATAGTTTATACATTTCACGAATCCTCTATTTTTTAGGCTTTTAAAAATATTTTTGGCATTTTCTTTTATTAATCTTCTTTTTTTAAGATTCTTAGTAATGTAATAAATGATGGCTGCTAACTTGTCAGATGTTATCTTTTGTTTTCTGGTGTTTTATGCAGCGGAGTCGCAAATGTCGGCATGGCAATTCTGAAATTTAAATGTCTTGAAATTTTAATGCAGATTTAGAATCTTCCTAAAAGCAAACTTAAAAAAGAATCTAGGCATGTATCAAGCAGTGACCTAAAGAAGCAAGAAAATAATCGGGATGAAAATCCCACTTAATTTCAAATATACTTGTAACCTACATACAAATAGTGAGACAGAGAAAATAATCTAGTATAAGGGGAGCGGATACATTTCAGAAAGAGGTACGAAATGGGGAAGCAAGACGCTTGCTTGGCGAGTTGCGAGCTATGAGAGTTATTGCGAAGGCCGAAGAAGATCTGAAAAGCGGAGGGGCTTGCGATCTCTCGTCGAATGGGAATGAAGAGGAGGGGGTAACGCGACGTAGACACAAGTTGCGAGTCCAATCAGATTTTGTGAAGGTGAATGATATGCGGGATGGGCTAGACTAATAAAATTTAGGAAAAATATATGTTTTTTTGAAGGGGGCGGCAAATACCGGAATATGTACCGCGAACTGGCGCTCTAAGCTAAATTTTCTTTGTTTTTTTTAGGTGTTGGGCTTTTTTGGCAATATTGCCCACCGCCTAAGATGAGCATGGGTCCGCCGCATGCCATTGAGGACATTCTCAGCGGCATGTAATTTTATTTACTTGTAACCTTATCAATAATTAGGTATCTATTGTGAAAATGATGTACATAATTAAGAACTATTTGTTAGTGTGAAGAGTTTTTCTTTCGCTGCTTTTTATTTTAGTTTTTTCGGTTA
>NW_021418903.1:0-20591 GCF_001605985.2 Dendrobium catenatum | reverse complement strand
ATAGTTGGAAATTTGAAGATTTTGATATTCAAAATAAAAATTTCACCACCTAGCACTTAAAGCAGATGGTGGGGGAATGGATGATGGACCCGATCAAGATCCCATGGTTCCGTCATCCCGGGTCATCGTGGTCCCTGGTCTACTTAGTCAGAGGAGGTAGTCGACCCAACATGACAGAAGGATCCTTATCGGCAGCCATGGGTTGCTTCGTCCAAGGGGACCTTGTATACCTGGGATGAATATTTGGCTAAGGGGAAAATTTTGAATCCACCTTAGCTGACAGAGGGCCTTGTGCTCTATCGATCATATCCTACTTATCCATATCTCAAGGATTTGATGCCAATAAGGAGCGTATTGGCGCTGGCCATAACCGGTATTTCGTGGTGCCATTTGACGGCAAAATCACTCGGTTCAAAGGGCCCCGGGTCATAACCGTTTATCTTGCGGAGTCATTTGGCGACAGACCGCCGGTTAGAGGACATGTACCATGTATTTACTGGAAGGAGATTGTTTAAGAATGGATCCTAGTGATATTTTCGACTAGGCATTAGCTTTTTGTGAGTTGAATTGCATTTTAATTTGGTCACCCCGTTAAACTGTTGTGAAGGGTGGATTAATTTTACTTTAAGTTTATGATGGTTTTATTTCAATTTTAATTTTTTTTGGATTTTTGGAATTTTTGGATTTTTTTTTATTTTTGGATATTTGGAACGACATTAAAAATTATTTGGAATGGACCCCTCCGGTTGAGATTTTTGTTCAACGCGGCCATCATCGGGGTATTCGGGGTCATCTCTCTTTTGTTGATTGAATCTTGTCAACTATATCGAATTATCGATAAAGGATCGGATTTTATATGCTTTATGTCCTTATTAGTGAATTCATATTATTATAGACCTTTGAAGGCCTGATATTAATGTATTAAAATAAATATATCGGTCACCATCACTGTATACTTGTTTGATTGTTCGAACCATGTTTACTTTTATTGACCCTTATAGAAGGATTGGGTTTGAATTTGAATTCACTTATTGACCCGCGCAACATCCCTAGACGCCAAATGTGTTCCCACAACACACTCGTTGGGGCCCATGCGGGTGTTTGGGGGAATTTTGTAATTGAACAATGTCAACTCCTTTTATCTACTTAAAAGGATCGAATTCAAGTTTAATAACCCGCGCAGCATCCCTAGACGTCACGTGTGTACCAATAACACGCTCGCCGGGGCCCATGCGCGTGTTTGGGGGCATTTTATAATTGAACCATGTCAACTCCTTTTGTCTACTTAGAAGGATCGGGTTCAAGTTTAATAACCCGCAAAACATTCCTAGACGTCACGTGTATACCAATAACACGCTCATCGGGGCCCATGTGGGTTTTATAATTTCTTTTACCCATTTTAGTGTACTTATGTGTATACAAACTATAGTGCACGTACGGGGGTATTTTGAAAGTATTTATAGACGCCTTCTGTCCTCTTGTATAGAAGTTGCGGATCCGGTGGCATGGCTTAGTAGCTTCTGAATTGGGTCGTTCGCTGCTTCGTACTTGTAGATTGTCGTGCACTACTTATTACTTTCTGCAGGTGGATCGTAATGCACTAACGAATCTCCTGCTTTTTAGTCATAGGAGCTTGCACTTGTCGTATTCTTCATGCATTTCGTTGTGATATTTGATCTCATGTAGTATATTCGCCACTACTATAGGTAGGAAGGTAGATGTATTCCATAGATTGAAATGGACTTCAGGATACTGCATTTACTAAAGTCTTTCTACATCTACCCCTGGGTGGCATGTTATACATACATATGTATTTGTTGAGAGATTGTATGTATTGCAGATCTTCATGACTTTCGTGAATCTTATTTGCATATGAACTGCTGGATATTGCTACATATGTGCATTTAATAGCTGCTTGATTGGTTTAGATTGTGAGGGCACCTTTCATATCCACTAGATGTCCCTTCTCCCATGTATATGCAATATGCATGTCTTCCACAAGTTAATCAGTATCAACGAATGCTTGATATGTTGTCCATCTCTTTCTTCCATTTATTTTTATAGGAATGCTACATTCATTACACATTTTTTTTTATATTTTATTCATGAATATCCCCTTCATTGCAATCATCCTTACCTTGCATCTATGATTGAAATGAATATTGTTCATGGATGCATTAGAGATTCCATGTCATTACTCAAGTTCAAGTTGTGAATTTGTTTTGACCATTGCTTGTGGATGAGAGAAGTTCCCAATTGATTCATTGCTATTGATTGAAAGGGGATTATTGCATGCATTCACGATCTGTCCACCATTGTTGATTGCAAGTTAATATATTCACTTACACATCATTCATGATTGTAAGTCAACTATTTCTTCCACTACATATATTTTGCATGAATTCATAAGAATCTTTGTTTGTTGTAGGCTCTTGAACCTCATTTGTAGACCTTTTGTACATTCATTGATATTTAGTTAGATGATCAAAATTATCATCTACTACTTGTATGAATTAGGATGAATGCTACGATACAATCATTATCATTTACATAAATATTATATTAAAAAAACAAATGGTGTCATGATTATTATTAAGTGAATGACACTTGAAAAATCCCTTGGCTCACAAATTTATATGTATTCATTTGCATATTGTTAATAATTCTCATTTATTAATTATGAACTCAATCACTTATATTTATTTATTTATGTTTGAATGGGTGTTCAATCAAGTTCAATAAAAATCCTTTATGATTGTCCAAATTTTGCTCATTTATTTGAATTTGAGCTCTTTTGTAATCAATTTGCAAGTCCTCTTATGTTCAAAAGTCCACCAATTTGGTATGCAAGTTAGATTAATATCCACATTTAGCTCAAGTTAAGTTTTCATTTCAATTTTATTTTAATTAAGTTCAAAATTAGTCATTTGTATTTGGTCCACAAGTTCAAGTCCAAGCCCAAGTTCAAGTACAAGTTTCAGTCTTAGTTCAAGTTCAATCTGTCCAAATTTTGTCCAAGTCCTTGAATCTTCAGTGAAAATTTCGGCAGCCTCCCGGCGTCTCCCCCGTTCAGGGGAAAAACCAAGAGGCAACCTTCCCCCCGACGCTACGTGAGCGCTTCAGGTAGATGTCAAAATGACACCGCGGTCGCATTTTTTATTTTATCCCCGCCCGCTACGTGAGCGTTTAAGGGTGTGGAGCATAAGTTAGAAAAAACACAGATTTCCCCCCTCTGCACTACGTTAGTGTTCGGGGTTACTTATATAAAAATAAAGTAAAGTAAAAACACTTTTTTTATCCCCTTCGCCACAAGCGTCGCACCGGTTTCCCGCACTACAACACTACTTGAGCGCCTAGGGGATTTGCCGGCTCGTTGCTAGCATTTAAGAGGGATCTTTAAGTCGTTGCAAGCATCGCATCGGTTTCCCACCCTACAACGTTACGTGAGTGCCTTGGGGTTTGCCGGCCCGTCACAAGCATCGAGAAAATAACCCTTTTTTTGTGCAAGCTTTTCTCTTTTTTTTTTTAAACTTCTTTTTTTTTGTTGGAGAAATCTCTCTTTCTCTTTTTTTTTTTTAAGCTCTTTTTTTTTTTGCTCTCTTTTTCTTTGATAATAACAATAACAAAATAACATTAATAACTAGTTATATTAGTTACTGATAATACATAAGATACAAAACCAAGTTGTTGTAGGTTGATTTGTAGTGTAGGAAGAACAAATCATTGAATCAAACATGTTCCATTCCCTTAGAAGTATAAGCCGTGGCTCATCTCCATATAGAATCTGAGAATTTTCTGGTGCTTGAATTCATGTGCCATCTCTTAGTGTCACAGTAGTGACAGATTCCATATTTCCAGAGATGTCAACATACTGCTCAAGTTTTATGGCCCCATCTTGATACCTTTCATTTGTTAGCCCTTTCATGTACAAACTGATCTACAAGGGAGACACAAGCCAAGCCAAGCAGCTCGTTAGTGTTCTTTCTCAGGGAATGAGCAAGGAAGAGGCAATTAGAAGAGTTTATGAACAGAAGGGTCTTAGACGAACGTGTGTGGAAGAGTCCGAACAGGAGGTGGATATGGGCAGGCGTCTCTATAGCTGAAGCCAAGCTCCGTTAACCTTTTGTGAACACCTTGAAAAGTGAAGGCTTTCATTATCTTGGTTAATAACAGTTCAACGTCCCCTTTTGTCTTCTACAAAACCAAGCACTAAATGCTCAATCAGACACAACGGAGTCTGTATACTCTTTCTTAAACTCCCTAGCTCTTTGAATCAAAGGTTCCAAATCCCTTCTAAACATGGAACCAGCTGACCCATCAAGGACCTTTGGTTGCCTCTGGACGTAACTATCTGCGGCTGAGCTTTCACCTTAGAAGCAATAGAGGGAAGTCGGCTACTGATTTCTTCAAACCAGGTGTAGGAGGCGGACTGCAGCAAGAGAGAGAAGACTTGAGGGATCAAGTGATGCCTTCAACCAGCTAGTGGGTGAATGCGTTGAGGATGGATCTGGGTCTCTTTTTAGAAAATGAGTTGTTGTCAGTTGTATCATCCTCGCAGCTCTGGCCTCTGGACGAGAAACAGAAAAGCTGTATCCCATGAGGGCCCTGACGTACCTCGAATCAATGGAATACCTGCTTAGATACATTATTGAGTAGATTCCAATCTTATTACCCTGATATATACAGCTAAACTTCTTGGAATACGGCGTAGGGCTACTAATTACGTAGAACATCTGGGATACGCTTTATCTCCGAGGCACCGAACAAATTCCCTAGGACTACCATAACTCGGGTTTCATGTACGATTTTGGAATAGCGATGGGAGCTGTATCTTCCAAAAGGGAAAAAAATTTCTGAGAGTTGTTTCATGGATCCGCAAGAGAGTACTTGGGCTTTTTCGGTATGCGTTGCGCACACTTTCCTAGAGGTAAGAAATTTGCTCTAGGCCACTTTAGGGGCCAGGTAGCCACCACATTTTGCTTGAGTCTAACAGAGAATTGGAAGCAATGAAATGATAAAGTGGAGGATGGATTTGGAGATGAAGAGCTGTGAGAGAGCTCTGGACGTTGGCTGGGTGGGATGAGAGAAAACTGAAGGGAAGATTTTTAGGTTCTGAGTGTGGACGAAATCTGAGGTAATCCCCTGAATTTATGGGATATTTCAGCGGGATTTATGGGAATTGATCGGAGATCTCCGAGCAGGATATCTTTTTTTTTAAAGAAATGCAAATTGCATTAAAATAAGAAAAATCTAATACAAACTAGAAAGCAAAAGCAACCCTTTAAAACTACCATAATGGATATGCGATTCACTAAGTTCCATTTTAGATCCATTGGGGTGATGGGGATACCAAGTAAAAGAACAACCTAAAAGGTTGGTTAGTATCCCAGCTATTCCAAAAGATGAAAAATGAAACATAGTAAAAATCTCATATTTCATCATAATGGTTTTAAGAAGGAAAAAGAAACCTAATAGCAAAACAAGCAAAAAATAACAAGATTTAAGAAAAACAAACATAGCTACTAAACTAGCTTTCCAATCATCAACCGCAACCCCATCTATCTTAGGGTCCAACAAGCTCCAATCAAGAATAGAGACTTCTGATGTTGCATCAACATAACCAACAACATCCACCAAGAACAAATAAATCAACATCAACAAAGCAAACACACCAACTGTCTTCTCAATAGTCCAAGAGTCAGCCTCATTATAAGCAAAGTCATGCAGACTAAAAATCTCCCCCATATCCATCATACTGGAAAGAACAATAACAGTAATCTTCCAATGTAAAGCCATAACAATAACAATTTCCTCAAGAAGCCAATACCCGGCTTCATCAATGCCAAGGACAACCGAACTGATAATCTTCATCACTCTCTTCACATTAACGAGAGGAAAACAACAAAACTTCAAATCCTTCAAATCTTTAACCAATAAGGATTGATCTTCAAGGAGCAACTGAAAAACAAGTGACCAAATAATCACTTCATTAAAAACATAAACCAACTTCTTCTTCAAACTGATAGAACCACAGGCAGGAAATTTTGACATTCCAGCCAACAAAACAAAAACCACTGATCCAAATTCATTAGATCCATTTATGGAATAAGGAAAATCCATAAATCCAGGCATTCCCGAGTTCCATTTAACATTCCTAATAAAAAAAAATTCCATCAATTCCACTAGGACAATCTGAAACAAAGACTGAAAATCGCTCATCTCTCTATCAAGAACAATAAGGACGTACCAAGAACCTCCGTCGGACATACAAGGCCGACGGAGAATCACCGATCGCTGAACCTCCGTCAAAACTGCTCGCTCTGCTCCGACGGGAGTCTGGTTCAGTTCTCAGAGCAGGATATCTGAGCTCTAAGGTTTGCATTAAATGAGATATGAAACTTTCTTTGAATTTTTTATGATTCTATTTCTTTTAAATTAATATTATTATTAATTTGAAATTATAATGTGTTCTGAATTCAAAGAGAAATGTCTTGATTTGCGTGTCAAATTCGTCAAAAATGAAAATTAAATAAATGGATAGTTCATTTAGGGTATTGACGATGTCCCGATCGCAACAACACAATCCGTTTTGCGATCAGACATCGTTTGGGTGGCGACGAGGCTTATTTCCCTCGAAATGCTCGTTGTCTAGATTTGCGCACAAAACCTTATTCAAACAAATTGGCAGCGTATTCATAGTATTGACGGTGTTTTGGACCCAATGACGCAATCCGTTTCACGATTGGACATCGTCCAAACATCGTCGAGGCCTGTTCTTTATCGAAATGCGTATTGTCGTATTTGAATCATCTCGGAATTTGTGCCACCACCTCGAACAATCCAAATTGATAAAAATATATATATTTTCTTACTGTTAACGACGTTTCGGACACAACAACGCCATCCTTTTTGCAATCGGACATCATTTTGTCACCGACGAGGCTAATCTCCCTCGTAACGCGTGCCTTTGCATCATATTTAGATCGCCTTTGAAATTTGTGACATCACATAAAATGATCCAATTTGATCAAATAAAATATAGACTCTTAATGCCGATGATGTTTCGGATGCAATGGCACTGTTCGTTTGTCGATCGGACGTCGTCCAAGCATTTTCGAAGCCTCATTTCCGTCGTAACGCAGGCCTTTATATCATATTTGCATCGCCTAGAATTCACCACAATCTCGGATGATCCAAATTTATTAAATAAATATATATCCTGAATGTCAACGACGTTCCGAACGTAATGGCACTGTCCGTTTGTCAATCGGACGTCGTCCGAGTATCTTCGAGGCTTCGTTTCCGTCGTAATGCAGGCATTCATATTATATTTGAATTGCTTAGAAATTCACCACCATCTCAGACGATCCTAATTTATTAAATAAAAATGTATATTCTTAATGTCGACGACGTTCCGGACGCAATGGTGTTTTCCATTTGTCGGTTGGATGCCGTCCGAGCGTCTTCGAGGCATCCTTTCCTCGATATGCACATCTTTGCATTACATTGAGATTTGTGCTACAAATCTAGATACTCCAAATAGAATAAACAAAATGTAATTTTCATAGGTTGACAACATTCCAGATGCAACGATGAAGTCTGTTCGTCGATCTGTGATCGTTTGATCAGTTTTGCACTTTAATTTCGGGCGTCGGTCATCCTTTTTAACCGATCTCGTCCGATTCAATTGCGAGAGGCCTCGACCTAGCAGAGTTCAGTATCATGATCACAACGATACCATCCATTCGACATTTGGAGGTCATTTGAACCCCTAAGTGATGCATTTTGTCAAAGCACACATTACCTAAATCGTTTTTTTTGCCTCTTTTCGCATGGTTTTATGTGTAGGGTCAACAAATTTAAACGAGCGGCTCAACAAAGTTGCTAGATGAGCGAGGTTGAGCTTGAGCTTGAGCTTGTGTCTCGATAAGCTAGCATCGTGTGCTTGTTAACAAGTTGAATTTGAGCTAGCTCAACTCATTTACAACCCTTTAATGCACGATCTTAGTAGTTTGACCATCTCGCATGAGTATTGATCTTGTCTGTGAAATATCCCTAAACCTAGCCAAATGCAAGAGATTATCTTCTTCTTAGATCTTCTTTGCATTTTGAACTCAAACTTCTTAGTTGAGCATGTAAGCTCGTCATCTTGAATATTGTTTAAGAGTCAAACACTACCCTCTCATGTGCTTACAAAACCCTCGAGTCTCCCAATCTTCTCTGATAGAAGCTGTTATTCCATCTTCTATTTGTTCTCTTTTCTTGTCATTTGTTAGAATTACGGGTGTAAACTAGTTGAGTTGAGCTTGAGCCACCACCAACTTGATCTTAATTAATTATTCGTGTTTGAGCTTGATTATAGGATTTCAAGTCAACACATTAATCATAGAAGAGAATGATTTTGATCCAAGTAATTGTTGTAATGAAATGTTAGAAAATAAGAAATCTAAGAAAGAATAAGAAGTAATTTAATATAAGAAAGTTAGATATATATTTTATTTAAATCTTGTATTTAAAATTTAAAATTCTAATATATTTTTAGCTAAAATTAATATCTTTTAAAAGGAGTTGACTGACAAGCTAACTAGTCAAATTGAGATTGGTTCACATGCCATTTATTGAGTTGTTCCCTGGTCAACTCACGAGTCAACTTGACTCATTTACATCTTTAATCAGGATCAACCGTTAACTCATTCTTATATTTTTATTGTGATTTTAGTGTAGCATTTTTTCCTTTAATTTTCCAGGATTTTATTTTTGATATTATTTAATCTAATTTGGTTTAGTCTAATTTAATTATGTTTAATATATTTTTATTTTAATTGTGGTTAATATATTTTTACTTTGAATTTGTTGCTTTATTATTTTATCTAATTTAATTTAAAGCAGTATCATCTTATCTAATATTTTTTAGTGGGTAGCTCTAGCTTCATTATTCAGAATTTTGACCTAAAAGTGATTGAGCCTAGCTTCATCATTCAGAATTTTGACCTAAAAGTATGCATTATTATAGCGTTGGCATATTTATTTACAAATGTGCTTGTTTTCTTTGCCATGATAATTTATTTCATGCACATTACTGTTTGTTAAATAAATCTTTTATTTCATTTATATGGCTTTGACGGTGGTTTTTTACAATTTAGTATCTTATCTTTTAAATTATTGAATTGTTAATGATACATCTTTATATATTTAATATTTTGTGTGCGCCACGGGTTATTGTTAAAAATTCATGGACCTTTGTGCACACCATTTTTAATTTTATTTATTTATTATTATTATTTTAAAACTCTCTTATGGGGCCTACGCGCTTATATCACAAAAAACGGTTACAGAGTCCTTAAAAGGTTCATCGAGCTCTCTAATGCTCGAAAGAGCTACAGTTAAAAAGGAGAACAAAAAACCTACGAGCCGGTGGATCCTTTTTCTACGATTACAAAATGAACATAGCTCGGGCTGTGAGAAAACAGCACCCAAAAAAGGAAGACCAGAATAGTCCCTTTCAGCTTAGTCTTCATGCAAAAAAATTGAAGATAACAGAAATAGAAATTCGAATTTGAAGAAGAGAATACCTTGCGGTCATTGATGCTCATAACACGAAGATTATTTTGATGCCTGCAAGGAATTCTCCAAAATAATGTAAGAGAAATAAAGTAGATAATAGCGGTAAGGGTCCCAATGTTATCCCTATTAGGCCAATAATTCATAAAAGAATTAGACAACCTAAGATAGCCTTGCAGAAAACAGAGAAACCCATTTAAATCCCAAACCGACCTACCATTGTCGTGAATAGGGATCTTCCTGAACAAAACAACACACCTAAATTCTCCCACTTAAAACAACCAACCTAGTGCAGACTCAGGCCAAAACAGAAACCATAATTTCCACCCAGATTACTACAACCAGCAAAGAAAATATACAAAAAACTCCAGCTAACAAACCTGCATAAAATCTTAGACTGGACATTAAACTCAAAACTGAAAAAACAATTCCCACTGCTCAGACAGAAACAAACCCAGACACAAGTGGCATTAATGTTTGGTCCTCAATCTTCTTTCTTTCCAAATTTAAATGTAACGCTTGTGAGCTAGGTAAGTATCATCAGTTGATTTTCCATATTCCATGTCAAATCTTAATAATGCGCTATTTGAGTTGGTTCATTTTTATTTATATCTGAGATTGTCATCTTGTTCTTACCAACTCATGGTTTTAGTACTTCATTTCTTTTATTGGTGATTACTCTCAAGCCACGTTATTGTATTTGCTAGAGTGCAAGTACAAAGTTTTCCTTACATTTCGAACTTTATATTAGAAAATAAAACTTCAATTTTAAATTATGATTAAATTCCTTTGTACTGCTAATGCTTTGTCGTATATGTTGTCTCAATTTAGCTAATGTTGTACTAAAAATATAATTGTTTGTCCGTCATTATCAATCAAGATTGGCCATTGCTACAAACCAATGTAAGCAATCCCTTTTTTTTTTGGCAAGGGAGCCAAATTATTGAGCTCAATAAGGCTATATATGGTAAAAGTAAAGCCCTAGGACTTTGTTTGATAAATTTTACAAAATTCTTATTGAGGCGAGCCTTCACAACAACGTAACATATCACTGTATTTTTGCCAAATCCACTTCATATCATTTGTGTTATTGGTGCTCTATGTTGATGACATTATGCTTCTTGGAAGTGGTCCAAAAGGGATAGAATATACCAAAAATATTCTTGGTTTGATAGAAGTAAAACACTATCTCCAAAAATATTTTCTGAAGACAGATTTAGGTTGTCCAAAATGTTTTTTGGGATTAGAATATACCTATAATAATCTCAAAGAAATATGTCATTGGCCTTTTAAAGGAAACTGTTTTTTAATGTTTCAAAATTGTCGACAATGCTATTGAAACTCATAATGTTGTTGATAAAGATGAAGTTTTTGAGAATGCCTCTAAATTAGATACATTGGACAATTATGACTAAAATGGTTGCATACATATAGTCCAATGATTATTTTAATCTTTTTTTTATCAATTTTAAATTATGACTATTTTGTTGTTATTTATATTCCTACTAATATCGTGTTCCATGAAAAAAGCAAACTCATGGGGGTTATACCAAATAATCAACGCCATATTAAATGAACCAGAAAAAAAATTGATATCCTCTATGTAAAATTAAAAATTAATATATTGAAGGAACTATCTCCGCGGCATTTATGAAAGACAACTTAGTTAAAATTGACTTGGGTGATTTAAACATCTAAATATAGGGTAGAAAGTTTATCATTTAATGAGTTGATAAAATTAATGTCAGAGAATTAAGGTATCATTCAGAATCATTTTGTCAAAAAATATCTTAAACATCTCAAACAATTTGTAGTAGGACCAAATGAAAAATGTGGAGTTATAATGCTAACACCAAATACTTGGGATTGAGGTTTGTTATGATGATTTTATTATGTTTGTTATGTTATATCGAAACGTATACTTCACATGTTCTTATTTGAATGTTTCCTCTATTATTATTTCAACTTAGGCTGATTATTTATATTTCGCTAAACTTTTATTGTTACTTGTGATCCCATTCTTCTATATATATCGAAGACAGATCATATTCTCATTTCCTTCATCGGACAAGTTTAAACTAAGAGGAGGAAGAGGTAATCAGCCTTGTAGGCTAGAGTAGGTGTGTGGCGAGCCGTCATATTCTGGCCCGCTAGCTACTTATTGTTGACCTCATTTTTGTATGAGGTCACTTGGACTAACCCCAACCCTCAATCACTTTTGAATCAAATTTCGATCATACTGTAATCTAGCTTCTGATCCACAGTTCGATCAATCGACCTTTACAATCATCATCACCTACAATCTAGCTCGTAATCGACCTCATCAATCTTCCTTAAAATCAAAATTGAACCGCAAACGAGTTAATTAAAGTTAATTTGATCACACAAACTAGATTTGATGACGTCGAATTTATTCGAATCAATTTGAATTTTACTCACCTCGGTGGCTTTGATTAATTTAACTTAAATTGCCCCGACTCGACTCAAGTGCATATTAACTTGATTAATATTAAACGGCTCGATTTAACTTCTCTCGAGTCAAATTGATTTTAGTTAATGTAAACTAATGTGACCTTTTCAAATAAGGATGTTGCATAATTAATCGAGTTCTTAATTTTAGCTTTTATTTTATTATTATTGAGACTCTAAATCATCTTAATTTAAGCAATAATTTCTACCATCGGATTTGAATCATTTGAAGGGCTAGATGGTCAATTAATTGAAAATTTTTATTTCAAGTTTTAAAGGGAGTTAGGGCAAGTCGTGACCTCTCGGATTCCATGCCTTCATCCCGATAGGCAGCACCTCCCTCTCACGATCTCATTTTCCTTTGGAAATCTGTTGCTAGGGCCGGCTGAAGAGGAAGAAGGCTGCTTGCACTTGATGCCTACAGGAAGTTTACACGCCTCCAGCTGCTCTTTCCTTTTCTCCACCCGTCCAAGCAAGGGCAAGTGATATTCCTGCTTGAAAGAAGCACATGGGGACTCCCAAACTTGATCTGCAGGAATGGAGTTAAGTTTTTTTTTTGGGCAACCGTACCTGCCATGACTTGGTCTGGAGCACTTCTTTCTCTAGTGAGTGTTGCTATGCTTGAATATGGCGGCTCTCCATGTCACTATATGGAGAAAATCGGCTACATATTTCAGCCATTAAACAAGGTCTAGCAAAGAAAGGGAATGCACGCGAGAGCAGCAACCGATTTTCTGATACCCAGCAAGAACAGCCGTTCTCTTTCTTGTGTAAGAATAGCAACGGTAATGATCATTTCTTTCTCCAAGATCAAATGGTTACACTCTATTGTTTATAAAAATGAGATAGCTGCATTATTATTTTTATATCCTTATAGATTGAACATGTGCGAATGTCATTGGGAGTTCAAGAAGCCAGTATATAAATTCTTTGAATCTTGCTATGTATACGTTCTTTGCTCTTTATTTTAATCTTTATTAACGTGCTTATTTTCGGTCCTTCATTTTATGATATTGTAGTTGGTTCTGTTTTTGAGCTTTGGCTATATAAAAAAACTTGGGATCTATTTATTCTCTTTGAACTTTCAGTCCCTTTTTCATGCTCCAAATGGCTATATGTTTTCTCTGTTATTTTGAGAATCTTGTTAACGAGTGTGGATTTAATACAGTTTTTTTTTCTTAATTATATTAATGCTCTCCAATTAAACAATTTTTCTCACCTTTTTGTAAGGGTTCTACACAGATTTTCATAATGAGAATACTCTTGATTTAGACAACTTTTTTTTTACTGTTTTGGGAGGACTTAATATAGATTTTCATGAGGTAAATGCTCTAAGGTTAAATGAGATTCTCTTATTCCTTTTTTGTGAAGATTCGACACAATTATTTGTCACGTAAATGTATGTATATATGCTTGCTTTCTCTCAAAGATTGAAATGGCAAGGTTGGCTTTCTTGCCCTCTTCCCTTATAGATTCAACATTCGATGGCTTGAATTTCAGATTTCTCAAAAAGAATGTGAGGCAAAATTTATTTTTCCTCCTCTCTTTTGATAAGATATATGGTGATTTGAATATGAAAGTTTGTTGGAATGTATACAAACATTTGATTTATCTTGATTGATCAATGGCTACACTTATTCCATTTGAGGTAGTTGCGTCGTCTCATGTTTTTCCCTTCTTTTTTTAGTTTTCCTGGAAGTAAGGTTTATGGTTCTTTCGATATGAGAATGCAAACACATCGCTTCTTATTATTTCTTTTGAGACAAAATTTAATCAAATTAATTTTCGGATCTCTCAAAAAAAAAAAAGGGAAGTTTATGATCGTCCCTTTGAGAACTTATATAAGCATTAGTCCCTCGTGGTATGTTCATTTGACAAGTGAAAGTGTCCCTTATATGAAGTTGATACAATTCTTGATGAGTGGTTCAAGCTTATTTATTTATAAATACTTTTTATTGGTATTTCCAAATTGACTTTATACTTGTTTAATTTTCTCTTGGCTACAAACCGTTAAAGTTTATTATTTATGCAAGGATTTTATGATGAGACCATTGTATCAAGTTGTAAAGATGTTAGAGATAATATTTGATTCTCTTTTATGTATTGAAATACATGCTGGAGGTGTACGATCAGGAATTGAACAACCATTTGCATGATTCTATTATTACCATGGTATGAATTCGTTAATGATGGTCTATGAAATTGATGGCTGCATTTCCACTCCTCCATAACTTGTGGCATTGATGCTCTTTCCCATTTTCGAATAAAAAAATGAAGTGTAGGCAAGGAATATGAATTTTATTCTTTAGCAAATGATTTCGATGTAATTTCAAAGAGTACCTTGTCGAAACACATATATGGAGTTAAATCATTATGTGATCCCTTCCTTCTTGAAGAATTAGAATGTCTAGTGTGTTTTGGAGGAGATTGATCAGTACTATTTGCATGAACAAGAATTTATCTGAGCAAGCACAAGATTTCTTTTACGTTGATGAGAACTTCATTTTGATTGATTTGGCTTTTTAGAAATATCCTTGAAAATTGAGATTTATATGATTTAGTAGAGCTCTCTTGCCTTCCTTTCATTTTACTTTCAAAAAAAATCTGAAAGAATACAACATACATCATTTTTTTTAATGGAAGGATTGGTGGGTCTTTTTTCTTTAAAGATTACTAGTCATCATTTACATATAGAATTGTTGGTTTCACGAAACATATTCTTATATTTTTCCAACAAGTCCTGATGAGAAACTTTCATTAGTGATGGAGAATGATGTTGGTATTGTATATATATGATATTTAGATGAGATCTATGAGTTTATCTAATTACTTTCTTTACATGTTACGATGCTATGCTATGTAAGGTGTCGAATGTGAATGTTAAATGGGAGTAGTTAAATGAGTTTGATGCTCATTGCAAATATTATGTCAAATGGTGATTATGTGTATTTGACGAATCCTAACTGTTAGAAAATGATGCGTTCATTGTGATGCCCCAATATCATGTGTATTCAAAGGGAGTTTTAGTTAAATTGGAAAATCTCACATATATACACCCCTTTATGTTTGAATGCTAGATGTACATGCAAGATGAATGAATTACAATCATATATTTTCCCATCTTTATTATTTACTCAAATTCTCACAATAAAGGTGAAGAGCTGTAAGTGTTGTTAAAAAAAAGAGGCTTTGTGAATATCAATCTTCTTCCAATGCTTATACATGCCGATTCACTTTTGTTAGATGTCATGTGCTGAACTTGTTCTTATGAGGTAATATATTCATGAAAATTTCCTCTGGTTGATTATACACAAGTTAAGCATCTTTTAAGATTTTTATCAAGTGAATCAGTTGACACTTACAATTTTGATTCTTTGAATATTGATGCAATCCTTAGCACAAAGAAGGAATTGGCTGCTCATAGAGATCTCATTGTTCTAATAAAAGAAAAGGTTCATTTGCTCATAGCAGTTTGAAATGGTTTATGGCAGAAATACATACATTTTGAAATTGCTTAAATAATTTGATTTGATTCAAATTTTCACATATTCATTTATATGTCCATTCATAGTAGCTGCTATACTTTTATACATGATATTCTGACACCGTCTTCTCTCTTTGCCTTTTTGCGAGGTACTGGTGAAGCTGATTGGAGGATGAGTCAAGGAGCCTCAGTCGCCCCGTTTCTTCTAAACGGGGTGCTACGGCCGGAGTCACCGTTGACTAGCTCCGGTGACCAGGTAAGTTTTCTTAAAACTTAAAAGAGCATAAGGTTTCTATATTTACCTGTTGAGTTATTTCTCCCGCTTTAAATTCTTGCAATAATTCCTGCATTTAGTCAATATATGCTTTCTTCTTTTTACAAATTCAAAATTCATCGACATAGCTTTTTGACATTCTTAGGCATGTCCAAAGGGTTAGTGACATTGATTCAAACCTAGTGACATTTTTAAGGACAATAATTAAGGACACTTCTAGAGAACTTAGAAAATTTCTAGAGATTAGAAGATATCTCCTATTAACCTAAGACTTGAACAACTTGAACCTAGTGACACCTTAAACCTTAAAAAATTATCTTTTCTTTTAATCATTAAACCAATTAATTGATCTAATTAAAATTAAATCCTTAATTAAGCAAATCAAATTTTAAACCCAAGTGACATCAAATTTAAACCCCTTAAGTTTAGTGATCTTCCCTGCTCTAGGGAAAATTATCACTAAAATTCAAATCCTTTGAACCCCTTAAGTTTAAACCTTAATTAAACTTTAAAACCTTCCAGAAAGTTTCAATCTAACTTTAAAACCAACAATCAATCTTAAAATTAATTTTGAATCATTAAGATTTAAACTTTAACCATAATCTTCCCTTGAGCCTTTCAACCAATCAGAACAATTAAGCAACTTTAATCAATTACTCGATTTAGGATATATCCAAACCACACAGCCTGCTACACACACATAGATTGACCTATTAGGACACGAACTCTAGCTTTAGGTTAAGCCGGTGTTCCTTTTTATTTTTAAAATATATTGATACGCATACAAAATGAGAGTGGCATCCTAAGTTAGATAACATAGACATAGGTTCACTGTCCACAGACCTGTGCACTTCCTGTTTGTCAGCCTAGGATTAGGTCCCCAGCCCCTTGGCCTACGAGGTCCCCTTGAATGAGGTAACCCATGGTTGCTAACAAGGATCCTCTGGTCGGCACTCGACTAAGTAGGTTAAGGATATCGACGAACCTGGGACGATGGAAAACCATGGGATCTTGACCGGGGACGTCATACCCACTTGGTAGGTTAGTCTTCACCCTTACCTCCTGGGCATTCTCCCGATCTGGTGATCGAGAATATAAGTCCAAACTTTCTAATAAAATCAACCATTCAAACTTAAATTACTTTCAATCAAATTCAAGCCCAACACTTAGGATAGACTGGGATGTTTCTGAAGTAATTCAGAATCTCAAAACACATCCTACCTTTCTTCATTTGACTCCAGAAATAACTGTTTAACCTTGATCTAACCCCGATTGAAAATTCCAACCTTTTTCTTCCTTTGATATCGATCTTTGAAAATCTAAATAAAATTTACACCGCTATTTTAATCGAGTTTTTGTAGGGAAATTTCTAATTTTTCTGCGATGTAATTAACTACGAGGGCTTGCGCTCGTAGGAGATTTGGAAACCCAGAATTAATTTTCAAAAATAATTTTTCAAAATCTCTAATTAATTTTCATTGGGAAAATCAAACCTATATTTAAAATAATATATATATTTTTTAATCAAAACACTTATCCTTTGTTGGTAATATGGAATTGGTGTACAGTGCAGAGGCGAGATTGCTTTTAGAGAGAGAAAAACGAAAGAAAAGGAAGTTAACTTTTTAAAGCTTTGGATTGTCTGTTCAGATAAGTATCATTCTGAGTCTTTGAGCTTAATATGTCTCTCTCTCTCTCTCCTTCTCCTCCAGGTAAAAACCTATTGCTGTAGTTTTTTTGTTTTTTTTTCTTTCTGCAGTGTTCCTGTAAGATTAGTGAGGGGTTTGATGGCTAATGCAGCTTTATCTTGAAACCCTAATGTTATTATTAGAGTCCTTTAGCTTCTCTTGGGTTGAGATGATCTCATGCTAGTTTTTCTCTTGTAAAAGTGTGTTGTGAGGTGATTAAAAATCCTTGTATTTACTCTGAAATTAGTGCTTAAATTATTCAGATTATCCCTAAATGAACATCTCTTGGTTGCACAATTTGGGAAGGAGATTTTAAGCTCTGTAACAAATTTCATTGCTTATTTAATGCACAACTGGTGCTTATAAATTGATTTTAGAAAGGTGAAGGTTCACGTTGTTGACTATCCTGATGTGGATTATAAATTGAATTGACTGCCTGTGAACTACTATATTTTTGTATTGGTTTTTTTTTTTTAAATTTTTTTGAGACATTTAGGCAATTAAGACAAATTCATAAGCACATCACATACGTAAAATTTGAATCTAAATTTTTTTTTATTGGTAGTTAAAATTCTCAACAAACAAATCAAGATGAGCTGTTTTACGGAAGTAGAATTGATGCTCATATGGGATTTGATTTGAAGATTTTGACTATAATTTTCAAGTTTTGGTTAGTCGAACTAGGTATCATCTATAATTTTCCTTTATTTTTTTAGTGCAGTGATAGATATCTTGTGTAAAAATTTCATTTAAGAAGTGTGGAATTTTATATCTTAAATTTGTTTACTGGATAATTTCGCCACACTTCTCATCCTTACATGGTGGCGCCGACAAAGAGAATGGCAGTTTGTCGGAAATGGAAAGGGACAAAGAGTCTTTGTTTCCCACAAAATTTAGTTAACATTCTTACTTTTCATGTAACTCAGCTTAGTATGTTAGTTTAGAGTTTTGACTTTTAATGAAGAATTTTTGAATTTGAGTTTTATTTACGTGATAAGTTTAGGAGTTTATCTTAATTTGTTTAATTATATAAAAAAAACATTTCCGCTTTTACTTTGAAATACGTGTCAGGATTTTATATGCTCATAACTTATGTCTTTTAATTTTAAAAGTCCTAATTTTATTTGGCTTTTTTTTCTTAAAAAGCATGTTTCAAAAAGTTCTATGATATTTTCTACTGTTTTTAATGACATTTGTAATAACGAATTTAAGTCTTTTAAGCAAAGTATTATGTATATGTCTGTATTACAAATTATCTCGTTTTTCTTATTTTTCTCATCTTAAAAAGGAATAAATAATAGTTTTAAACAATATTTTCTGCCATTTTCTAATTAAAATCAATTGCTCTAGTATTGGTTGAAAGTGTTTTACGAAGAGTAAATGCTCATGATTATAAATTTTTTATCAAAATATATATTATCCATTTAAAATATGTAATAATGATAAACACATTAAATTTTTATCCTACTACATGAATTTGGTTATAGAAATTTTTTTCTTCTTTGTATCTATTAAATAGTCAAATTGTTATTTAAATTTTATAAAAAAATGAGCATTTTCAAGACTTTCTAATGAAGATATTTTAGGTTTATCTCTAAATTTATTAACATAGGTCGGATCTAATACAATTACTCTTCTAATCAAATTATCAAAAAGCCCCTCAGACTATTCTCTCTAATGTTATCATATGCCGCCAACGCAACAAATTAAAAATTAGGGCATAACTTTGCGTGTAGAGTCTAATAAAAATAAATAATATAATTAGTTAAAGTTTTGAAATGGATTTGTTGATCATGATCCAAATCATTCCCATAAGGAAATTTAAGTTGAATCAACACGTTCATTGGCCAAACTAGATGCATTACAATTTTAAATATATTTTTAAAAACATATTTTTTAGGTATACATTACATGCGGTGGTTCGGCGGTGGTCCAGCGAGGCTCCTGCGGTGGTCCTGCGAGGCTACGGCTGTGGTCGAGGAGGAGCTTCTTCCTTCTCTTCCTTCTCTTCTCTTCTTCTCTTCTTCTTCTCTCTCTTCACTTGGATCCTCTTTGTGAAGAATGAAGGCTCTATTTATAGATTTTCTGAAGTGGCATAGCTCATAAATAGGTGTGAGATCAGGGGGAGTGGTTGAATGGACGGCCGATATTGAATCCTACGATTGTGCACTGTTCGTTGGACATTTGAATGTTTTAGTGATGTCGAAAATCGGTGATCTTCGTCTCTTCGAGCCGTTCGATTTGAGTATAAGCTCGTTAAAATCGGAGACTGTTTGGTATCTCAAATTAAGGTTTGAACCTTCCAACAGTGCTTCGGGTCCATGATTCAGACCCATTTGGGCTCGGATTGGGTCGAATTTGGTGTCGTTGGGTTCGTATTTCCGAGACGCTCAGTTTGACTATAAGCTCGCTGAAATCGGAGTTCAAATGCTCTTGAATTTAATTTTTGAAGTTTCAGGATAGATTTTGCCTCGAGATTCATGGATATTTTTTTGATAATACATCAATAGTCTTCAACTATATTAAAAATTTATTTTTCTTTCCATTTCTCAAAATGGAATCAAAATAATAAGTTTTAAAAAATTGAGAGATTAAAATAATCTCTAATAATCCATTAAAAAAAATCAAGAAATAATTTTGATATTTTTATTATTTTTTTTGGGGACATTTAGGCCAATTAAAGCAAACTCACACACACAACGCATACACAAAGACACGAACCTAGGACCTCTTAGTTGGAAGCCTAAGCTCTCAACCAACAGGCCGCCTTAATTCCCTCAATAGAGCCCATAGATCGCCCCACGTAAGAAACCCAATTACATGTTCGCGACGGCAATGGTTGCAAAATAACTGATTTTATTTTGAAGCAAACACGCTCGACCGGACCGGTCTGATTTATAATAATGGTCCGGATATTATTATTATTATAAATCAGACCGGTCCGGTCGTGCGTGTTTGCTTCAAAATAAAATCAGTTATTTGCAGCCATTGCCACCGCGAACATATAATTGGGTTTCTTACGTGGGGCGATCTATGGGCTCTATTGAGGGAATTAAGTCGGAGAATGGTGGAGCCGCCGCCACCGGTACCGTTTGCAACGGCAGTGCGCATCAGA
>NW_021418902.1:0-353 GCF_001605985.2 Dendrobium catenatum | reverse complement strand
CACAATGAATTCTTTGTTCAAAGAAATTACTTCCTCCAGCTTCAATTTCTTCAATTGATTTGGCCAATCATTCAGCTTACAACTTCTCAGTTTCCATTTAGAATTAAAAAATTGTATGAAGATATCTTTTTTTTTTGGGGACATTTAGGACAATTAAGGAAAACTCACTCACACAACGCATACACATAGACTCGAACTTTGGACCTCTTAGTTGGAAGCCTAAGCTCTCAACCAATAGGCCAAGGAGAGTTGTGTATGATGAAGATATCATTAATATGGCTGTGTTCCTCCACAACCAACCGATCTTCATTTTTTAATTTGAAAATTATGTTGCCGATCCTTCTAGCATTAGC
>NW_021418901.1:0-357 GCF_001605985.2 Dendrobium catenatum | reverse complement strand
AGATCTTCCAGCACCTGAATGGTCCTCTCAGACTGCCCATCGGTCTGAGGATGAAAGGCTGTACTGAAATGCAGTTTCGTACCCAAGCCTTGCTGAATGCCTTTCCAAAGTCTGGAAGTAAACCGTCCATCTCGATCAGAAACAATCACTCGAGGCACACCGTGCAATCTGACTATTTTCTTCACATAAATCTGTGCCAAACGATCCACCGGATCGGTCTGTCTGATCGGAAGAAAATGGGCTGACTTCGTCAATCGATCTACGACTACCCAAATGGCATCGTGCCCTTGTCTAGATCGAGGAAAACCCATCGCAAAGTCCATCGTCACCTCCTCCCACTTCCACTCAGGGATAGGC
>NW_021418900.1:0-208 GCF_001605985.2 Dendrobium catenatum | reverse complement strand
CTTCTTCGTGTGCCTGTTAAAAATATTTTTTATCAATCCTCTACTAGGATCCTCACCTGAAGCCATCTGCACATAAATAAAAAAAATATTAGAAATATGAGTTATAACAAAAATTTAATCAAAAATAATGCAGTGCAGTAGCTAAAAAAAATACAGTCAAGTAAAATACAGAGGAGTAAAAAAAAAGCAGTGTAGTAGCTAAAAAAAA
>NW_021418899.1:0-749 GCF_001605985.2 Dendrobium catenatum | reverse complement strand
ATTCTCAAAATCACTTAAGTCTTAGGAGTAGAATCCGGGTTGTTGTCAGTCGTGCCCGACCACTTTACATTTTTGCAAATTCTGTGATGTAAAAATAAATGGCACTTGCCACATGGACATTCAATTTGAGCTATTAATTTAATTGATTTATTATTGATTGATGTGTTGACAACAATTAGGATCTGCCTGCTTTTTCTAGTTTGTTGGCGCTCTTGCATGTCGCATTTTGATTTAGCCTGGAACCTGATCATAGGCTCTTAAGGACTCATTAAAAATTTTCTACTTAAATCAAATAAAAAATTTTAAGCTCACATAGAAAATCTAACGCTTTAAGAAGTAAGCCCGGGACCGTCGGGAATTCTCATTGCATAATCTAGTTTGAGTCGATCAGCATGCATTAAATTAATAACAAATTAAATTTCTAAAACTTTAAATTTCATTTTTAGCTTAAGCATTAAACCCTATCATAAGTCAGAGGGACAATTAGGATCTGCTCTAGATGTCGGCCCCGTTCTCAAAAACTTTTCCTAAACAACGTCCCTAACACTCTACATAAATTGACTAGACTCATGTTTTTAAATCATTTAGGTGGTTAGCTGGCTCCCCAATCCAGGCTGGGGTAAGACCGAATTTGCATTGCACTAGTTAGGTTCGGGTTACTTTTTTAGTACCCACTTTAGACTTAGGTTCTGATGCTAGCTCGGGCCATAAGACCTTAACCTCCGGGAATTGAATCCCAAATTTCTAAT
>NW_021418898.1:0-221 GCF_001605985.2 Dendrobium catenatum | reverse complement strand
ATGTCATTTTAGTTTTTATTCTAACTATTCTTGTTCCATTTTCATATATTTTATATATCGACTCTATAACTCCATTTTTTTTTCTTGTGGGCAATTCTTGTTAAGTGCTTATTTTGGGGCTTTTCTATAGGCGCCTCTTTTTTTTTAGACCTCTTCTTAGGAACCTTTGATTTTCTTAAATCTCTCTCTCTCTCTAATTTAGAGATTTTTAAAAGGTTATA
>NW_021418897.1:0-526 GCF_001605985.2 Dendrobium catenatum | reverse complement strand
TTAGATATGCCATCTCCTAAGAGCCTTACCTAGTTAAAGTTTCTACAAGGTAGATTGGCGTATATAAGGAGGTTTATTTCTAATCTTTCCGGGAGATGTCAACCATTTTCTGTCCTTGCGAAGAAAGACGCTAAGTTCGTATGGGACGAGAAGTGCCAAAATGCTTTCGACGACATCAAGCAATATCTTTCTAATCCGCCAGTTTTGGCAGCTCCAGTTCTGGGAAAGCCGTTAATTCTCTACACTGCAGCCTTAGATGAATCTTTAGGCACCTATTGGCTCAAGTCAACGACGAAGGGAAGGAGAATGCTGACTATTACCTTAGTCGAAGACTTCTTCCTACTGAAATTCGATACCCGTCAATTGAGAAGTATTGTCTCGCTTTAGTTTTTGCAGCTCAAAAACTGAGGCACTACATGCTCTCCCACTCAATCAGTTTAATTTCAAGAGTTAATCATTTGAAATATCTTATGACCCGACCTACATTTTTAGGACGTTTAGCTCGTTGGTCTATGATATTACTGCA
>NW_021418896.1:0-656 GCF_001605985.2 Dendrobium catenatum | reverse complement strand
ATCGTCCGTGGCGACTGGTCCTCTGGAAAAATTTCGTGAAAATGTTCAATCCCGAATTTTTAGATTCTCTATTTATTTTTGAGAATCATTATGTCGAATATAAAACTCGACGTTTTGCATTCCAAAGAGTGAAGAAGAATCACCCAAATCAAATTTGGTGATTGTTGCTATGTGTCTTCTACAACACTCTGTTGTAGTTGAACGCATACAACATGAATCCAAATTCTCTTTCAAAATCCATTTGGTCCTTGACATCTTACCCCCTAAGTTAATTAGCAAGGCAAGAGAGTCAAGCCAAATTTTTTTTTAGGCTCCTTTGATTTGACAAACCGTCATGTCAAAGGTGAATCAAATCAATCTGGACTTCAAAATCAAAAGAAATTTCTTCAAACCTCCAAAATTCAAAGTCTTCCTCTCAAAATTCTTCCAAATCAAATTCAGACTATCGTTGTTATATATCCTTCTACAACATCTTCTTGTAGCTGAATATACATAATGAAAATTCAAATTTCTTTTCAATCAAAATCAATCTCTATATTTTATCATTCGATACCGGGTGATAACTCGTATAACCTGATATATTTGATAAAATAGAAATTTGTTTTCAAATTCAAATTCAATTTTCTAATTCAAATCTTCTCCTTTCCAATTCTCAG
>NW_021418895.1:0-344 GCF_001605985.2 Dendrobium catenatum | reverse complement strand
TCCTCCCACGAATTCTTCTAGGGCCACAGGAGGAACAAAATGCAGTATGTTTGGAGCAACCGTGTGATCTCCCTCACACCTCTTATCCCTCACAATGCTCACCTTCACCTTCCTCTCTCAAAACCCTAAAGAATTTCTCAAGAGCTCTCTCCCCTTGGAATCCCTCTCTCTCCCCGTTCTCCCTCTCCATAATTCTTACTAAAAAAGATGAGATTAACACATAAAAACAGGCTCTAAAATCCCTCTGATTTCAAAAGTATCCATTACTGTTCGTATAGTATGATTATACATCGTACAGTACGATCTTCATAAATAGACTTCATCCTGGTACGAAGATGTACGAA
>NW_021418894.1:0-301 GCF_001605985.2 Dendrobium catenatum | reverse complement strand
GAGTCATGTAGCCCCTTGAGGGTATTTGAGTCCTTTTTCTTTATGTCATTGTAATAGGCTATTTAAAGCCTTCCTCTTGTACTTTTGAAGGGAAGGAATGATATTAAAGAAATTTCCTGCATTTTGTCTTCTTGAAGCTTTTGTGTGGAGCTTGAGAGTTGAGAGTTTGGTGGAGCCTAGGAGAGGCCACCCGTCGTACCCAACAGTCACCACCGGTAGCTCTTGGTTTATCCTCCTCCCTTGTTTCCCCTCTACCCAACGTCCACCGCCGGCCATTCCCCACCATCAATCACCACCTCCT
>NW_021418893.1:0-216 GCF_001605985.2 Dendrobium catenatum | reverse complement strand
TATACAACACTGTAACTTTCTTTTCCTAAAGGCATGTTATCTCCTATTTCTTTCTCTCCTCCACTGATTTTCTTCCTTCTTTCTCCTCGCTCTTCTCCGAGTTCGGCCCAAGCTTCCTAATGCTCTTCCTAAGCCTGCCCCTATGGTGCATAGCACTCAACAATCCTCGAACAGCTCTCTAGCAGCCCTTGGTCAGTCTCTAACCCACTCCTACCT
>NW_021418892.1:0-326 GCF_001605985.2 Dendrobium catenatum | reverse complement strand
GCTATTAGGTGGAAGGTGGGAAAGGGAAATAAAATCATTGTCTTAAATGATGCTTGGTTGCTGGATAAAAGCATCAATCGGTGGCCAACTTATGTGGTCTGTAATGTGCTGTAAGGATTGTTTGTTCAGCAACGTTTAACTTCTGATGGTGATTGGAATTTTGAATTGCTTCGCAGGGCCTTTCACTCAGAGCTAATTTTATTGATTATTCAAGTCCAAACCAAGGTTATGGAGGAGGACAATATAGAATTGCTGAAGTGGTGTTCAGGGAAAACAGTTTCTGCACTAATTTATGAACAAATGCTGAATGACAGATTTAATTTTGC
>NW_021418891.1:0-272 GCF_001605985.2 Dendrobium catenatum | reverse complement strand
TCTACTAAAGATAAGAAGGTTAGTAAACCGTTGAAATCCTTTGAAAAGAGGGCAGCAACGGTTTTAGCAGTCGACAAGGGGAAGAAGCCGGTCACCGTTCCATCAAGTAATTCTACTGTTCAGTAGACTCAAAAATCTCAACCGTTTCAGGTAACTACTCAACCTACTAGAGAATATCACCGGACTACTTTTAAAGAGAGATTGGCTCGTCCTTATCCATTTAAAAGGGAGTCGATGAAGAAAATTTTTAAGAGCCTTTTAAAGAAGCCAGA
>NW_021418890.1:0-285 GCF_001605985.2 Dendrobium catenatum | reverse complement strand
CGCCAGCACTCATAGTTTAACCAGTTAGTGGAGAGATTTAATCGTTGGGAGACCCGTTTTGACGCTTAAGTTGCTGCACATGAGCGACAACATTTTGAGGACATTGCCCGCTACGAGCAGCACCGCACAGAGAACTTAGCCCGTTTTGACAGCTACATTACTCTCTAGTAGCAGTAGCACGACCAGGACATAGCCTGGTTCAATGCTCAGTTTACTACGATTGCTAGCTACTTTCAGCAGGCTCCACCACCTCCATCTGATGATCATGATCCCTTATTTTTTTAG
>NW_021418889.1:0-250 GCF_001605985.2 Dendrobium catenatum | reverse complement strand
AGCCAAGCATTGGGATCTCTGTTTCTAGACTTCAATGTCATCCACTTCAGCCTACATGTGAAAAAACAATTTGGAATATGAAATCATGAATATGAGTAAGTTGATTGCTTATATCTTATTAATGCTGGACATTTGCAAGAGGAATGTCAATTAAGCCACCAGTACATATACTTAAAAATTTCAAAAACAATCAAATTTAATAAACTTAAAGATAAAAGAAAGCTTACTCTTGTATGAAAATACATCTTAA
>NW_021418888.1:0-202 GCF_001605985.2 Dendrobium catenatum | reverse complement strand
GGCCTGACTCCTCGGGCCGATAGCCTGTGTCTTTTCGGCCTGGCCGATATCTGATCGGCCTAGACGATCGAACCGTCTTTTTGACCAATCGGCCTGTACGCAATTATTGTACCCTATCGGCCTGGACGATGAGGCGATCGGCCAGGACGATAGGGCCGTTTCTTTAAATTCAGGCCAATTCCAGCCATGTTTTCTCACCCTC
>NW_021418887.1:0-4521 GCF_001605985.2 Dendrobium catenatum | reverse complement strand
TTTTGATCTTTTGGTTATTACATAGAGGTCAACAAATGCCCCCCAACAAATGTGGTACGTGTCTGAAGCGAATCACATTTGTTGTAAGCTGTTTGGCTTTGTGAATCTCTAGATATTTGTTCTAGATGTCACACTAAGGCTTTCATTTAGTGGATCTTCAAGAATTTGCTTGGATGTCACACCACGATTTTTCAGTTAGCGGATCTCCAAAATTTTATTTGGATGCACAATAGGATTTTCTTTCAGTGGATCTCCAAAATTTCATTTGGATGTCACACTAGTCTTTCTTTTTTCATATATCCTTTAGATGCATCCACAGGTGGTTGATATCCTGTCTTTATGGATCGATGCTAGTGGATAGCATATATTCAAGACTGCTCAATCATCTAGCTGTATCTTAATTGAATTTTAAATATTTATTTAGAGATTTCGGCATGCAGCGTAATGTCAACCCAAATAAATATTTAAAATGCCCCCAGCCTTTAGGGATATTTGCAGATGCCATCAGGGTGCTCATTCTACAGCTTTGGCCTGAGTCCTGAGATTTTGATCCTTTTGTCCTGTGCTTTGTGCTGTGGACTTGGTGAAGGGTTGTCTGATTTGTCTTTACTGACATGTAAGAAATTTTTTTATACGCCTTCTTCCCTTTGCTTCTAGCTTTGGAGGGCTTGATGAAGGAGTAGATGCCGGTGACCTAAACCATTAGATTCGTACCAGGTCGGTGGCAAAAAAGTCATCGGTCTAGAGCTTTGTGCATAACGGACTTGTTGATGATAGAATCCACTTAGTTCAGCCTTGAGCTTTGTGTGAACCTTGGGATAATTTTCTTCGGTCCTTTGCTTTGTGCTTTGACGGACTTATTGAAGAAAGATTCCTTTAATTCTCGCTTTGTGCTTTACGGATTTGTTGAAGGATTTGCAGGTTTTGGATTCAATTGATAGTACCGAACGTAGGTAGTATCTTGATTCTTAACCACTTGAGAAGACTTTAATCTAAATCACTTGAGTTCATCAGATCGGGAGAGCTAGAATTTGATAACCCTTTGTCCTCTGGTTGCTGAGATGGGGGTTCCTCTACTGCGGCCTTTTTCTATGGCATTGTGAGTAGATGGAGCTAACGCGATCCGGCCATATTTGGGCTTGTTGGATCCGACCTCTTACACCTATTCAGGCTTCAGACTCGAGCTATGTGAATTGCGCTCCCCAATGCTGAATTTGCTGAAGTTGGTAGATTTAGAGTCATCCTTTGTGGTTGAAGATTTTGGAGCATACGAACATTTGGTAGTCGTTCAAGACTCATCCTTCTACTGAAACTTTAATTCTCCAGTCATTTGGGAGAATTTTTGTGGACTACAATCACTTGAACTTATCGAGTCAAATTTGCTTTCGTACTTTCTGCAGTCCCTACTGACGGGTTGACGAAGTGGGGGTTCCGCTACTACGGCCTTTCTTATGGCTTGTTGAGTAGACGGAGCTGCCAGCGATCCGGCCATATTTGGGCGTGTTGGATCCAACCTTTTACACTCATTCGAACCTTAAGCTTCAGGCTGTCGAATGACTTCAAGCTTCTCTGGCTCAATTTTGTAGGAGTGTGTAGCCACAAAAGTCTCTTTCTTGACTTTTGAGTCTTGGTTTGTTGTAGAATGTGTTGTCTTTAACTCTTGAAAGACCACCTGCATATACTTTGAAAAAACAAATATTTGTATTTTCTTAGCACAAAAGAATATCTGGATTGATAATTTTAAATATTTATTCGGGGATCTCGGCATGCAGCGCGATGTCAACTCGAATAAATATTTAAAATACCCCCTGTCTCGCAGGGATATTTTGGATAGGCTTTGTATCTTTGAGATTTTAAATATTTATTTGGGGATCTCGGCACGCAGTGGGATGTCGACCCAAAATGAATATTTAAAATGCCCCCAGTCTGATGGGGAATTTTGAAATGCCTTCTTGTTCTTTAAATGTCGACCGTTGATAGGTGGCATGGGTCTCTGACCGTTCAGATCGATCAACTGATATGCTCCTCCTTGGTACACTTTCTCGATGACGAAGGGGCCTTCCCAATTGGATACAAATTTGCCACCAATTTTTTGATGTGGAATGATTGGTCTTCTCAGCACCAGGACCAATTCACCTTCCTGAAATGATCGAGGACGCACCATTCGATCAAAGGACTTTGCCATTCTTCCTCGATAGATTTCCAAGTTTTATTGGGCTTGTAACCTGTGTTCCTCAAGTCCGTCAAGCTCCTCCATTCTGAGACGAGCATTTTGCTCTGGAGTGAGATCATTCTGAATTGTTACCCGAAGTGACGGTAGTTCAATCTCCAATGGTAATATGGCTTCAACACCGAACACTAGAGAGTAAGGAGTAGCTTTGGTTGGCATTTTATAGGTTGTACGATACGCCCACAGAGCCTCTGCCATTTTTGTATGCCACTCCCTTTTGTTTCTGGTGAGAATCTTCTTCAACAATTTCACCAGCGTCTTGTTGAAGGCTTCCACCAAGCCATTTACTCTTGGATTGTATATGGATGAATACCGTCAATCGATTTTGTGTCGATCAATGAACTTGTAGATTTTTGTACTCTTGAATGCAGTACCATTATCTGAGATTATGCGACGTGGCACACCGAATTTGTAAATGATATTGTGGGTAAAGAAATTGATCACATTCTCCGATGTGACCTCTCTGAATGGAGCCGCTTCTGCCCACTTGGAAAAGTAGTCCGTCGCTGCTAGAATAAAGCGATGTCCCGCTGAAGATGGTGGATCTATCGGTCCGATAATATCAGTACCCCGACATTCAAATGGCCAGGATGCTATTGTTGGGTGCAGTGGATTTGGAGGCTGATGTATAACATCACCGTGGATTTGACACTCGTGGCACCTCTTAGCGTGGTCAATACAATCTCTGACCATAGTTGGCCAATAATAACCCATTCTCTTGATTTTAGCGGTCATTTTGGGACCTGACTGATTTGCTCCGCAAAGCCCTCCGTGGATTTCTGCTACCACTTTATCAGCTTCCTTGGTCTCCAAGCACCTTAACCACATTTGATCAAAGGCTCGTCTGTATAACGTGTCATTAACAAATGCGTATCTCAATGCCCTTTTTCGAATTTGTGCGACCATAGACTTTTCTATCGGGAGTTTATTTTTCTTGAAGTAGTCAATGAATGGCTGTCTCCAATTATTTTCGACTTCAATATCTAAAAAATGCCACCACGATTCTGAAGCTTGACTAGCTTTATGTCTCTTGGCCACGTGATATTCTTCTGGAAAATTCTCCATGATAATCTGATGGAGAGGTTGAGGGTCAGCTAGAATTTTATCTCGTTGGCATGAATCTGATACTTCTTCTGCCCTCGGGAATTGTAATAGAGCAGGATCCAGGACCCTACGAGTGTAAACCCCGATGAATATAGGACTCTCCTCATTGATATTTGTCATTTCTTTGCCTAATTTGGCTAAACAATCTGCTTTAGCATTCTGTCCTCGAGGAACTCGAGCTATTTCAACTTTTGGAACTTGCTTCAGAAGCTCGAGGGCTCGACGATGGTAATGGACCAATTCGACTTTGCCAACCTTGTAGATACCGAGGACCTGATTTATTATAAGCTGAGAATCACCAAAGATTTGAAGATGTTGGATTCTGACATCGATCGTAATCTCCAGCCCTGCTAATAGAGCTTCGTACTCAACTTCGTTATTGGTCCGAGGTTCAGTCAAACTGAATGAGAATCTCATTATGCCTCCCTCGGGAGCTACGAAAATGAGACCGATGCCGGCTCGGGCTCTTGTAATATTTGGAGGTCGGACAGGTCTAATCGACGATGCCCCGTCGAAGTACATTTCTCAGAAAGGTAGCCTTTCATTCTCCTCGACCTGCATTATTTGTTCGTCGGGCAAATCATCATTTAGTGGAGAATCGGCCGGGATTGGGTGTGCAGCAAGGAAATCTGCCAAGGCCTGTCCTTTCACCGCCTTCTGTGGCATGTATATGATTTCAAACTGCAATAACAATACAGCCCACCTGGCCAGATGACCTATCAATGCTGGTCTTGTCATCAAGAGCTTCAGCGGATCGATCTTTGATATCAGTGTGATTTTATGGGATAACATATAGTGGCGGAGTTTCTGAACTGCAAAAATCAACGCCAGCCAATGTTTTTCAATAGGAGAATAATGACTTTCTGCTCAAATCAACCTTCGACTGATGTAATAGAGCGCATTTTCTTTTCCTTCTTCATTGTGCTGGGCCAATAGTGCTCCGAGGGACTCTTCTAGTGCAGCTGTATATAGTATAAGAGGCTTCCCCAGAATTGGCACTGCGAGAATGGGTGGATTCAACAAATATCTTTTGATGCTGTCAAATGCCTCCTGACATTCTGCATCCCATTTGAAATGAATGTCTTTTTCATCAGCTTTGAAAATGGCTGGCACCTACCAGATAGATTTGATATAAATCTTCGAATGAAAACCAGTTGTCCTTGCAGCGAGCGAAGCTGTCGAAGGTT
>NW_021418886.1:0-228 GCF_001605985.2 Dendrobium catenatum | reverse complement strand
TACTTGGCAAGAAACACTTATTGTAAAGTTCATGACTTCATGTATATTTAAGATAAATGTATAGTTTAGTTTAGATAGTTTTCCTTCATATGCTTATTACAACATGTACTGATGTACATGAATACCTTCAAGTTAAATGAAAATTTTTATTTAGTCCTCTTTTATGATAATAGAATCTTATTTGTAAAGTTAAAAAAGTATAATTTAAATTGTTACATTATTTAGAAA
>NW_021418885.1:0-254 GCF_001605985.2 Dendrobium catenatum | reverse complement strand
ATTGCTAGTGGATTCACTACACTGTGTTGAAAGAATACCAAGGTTAAAACAAGTCTTGTTGTATGCTGTGGACCACTTATGCCTTATTTTGTATAGTTCTTTCAACCAGTCATGGCTATGAAGGTCCCCTTCATTCAGCATTTCAGTCCAATAACTTTCAAATTTCTCCTCTAAATCACACTTGCTGAAACATTTATAAATGAGACCTCTAACCTTATTGTTGCTGTTGTAACAATGCAACTTGGATGGAAGCT
>NW_021418884.1:0-245 GCF_001605985.2 Dendrobium catenatum | reverse complement strand
TAGGTTGATTTGGAGTTAATGGGCTGCTATATGAATTGATAAGTGTAGGAAACGACTACAGTTTTTGAGCTGTTGGAATGAATACAAACTATTTTAAGCTTAGGTGGACTACTAATAGAGTGGATTTGGGCCTAGAAAATGGATATGCGCAAAAGATCAAACTAGGGCCCGCAATAAAAAGAAAAGTTTGCAAAGTGTAGCATTACATCAATATGATCCCTAAATTGAAAATCAATCCCGCTTAA
>NW_021418883.1:0-215 GCF_001605985.2 Dendrobium catenatum | reverse complement strand
CCCCCATTTAGGAAAAAACTATAATAAACTAGGCCTTTCCCACCACGCTAAGAAATCCGTGTATGGTAGGTGCCCTCGGATGGGAACACCGCAGCCATATTTTTTTCATCCCCCCACCATACTAAGAAAAGCATATATCAGTCATCGGTACCATTTGCAAAAGAACGACAATTGTTTCCCCGCAAGTGGGTACTTATGGGTATCCCCACTTCGTC
>NW_021418882.1:0-836 GCF_001605985.2 Dendrobium catenatum | reverse complement strand
AGCAAAAAAATCAAAAACAACAGAATGGAGATTAGTACTAATAATATTCCAAGATTTTTGAAAAAATTTAGTGGTAAACCTATCCAGACTGGCCACATAATCAATGTTCATTCTACAAACAATCTCATTGATTTCATTAAGAGTAGGGGTTTTAGAGAGGTTATCATCTTGAGAAATAAGGTTAGGAATAACACAAGGACTATCAATAGGTTCAGGATAAAAAATTTTGTTTAGGCATTTTTGAAATATGCTAAATAGGCAAATTAGTAATTTCCTCGACATCATCAGTGATAGAACTGTCATCACAAGTAATTTTATTAATAGAGTTTTTGATATGATTCATCTTAACCAGCATATAGAAATGCTTAGTATAATTCTCACCTTCAACAAGGTGCTTAGCAGCCACCTTTTTCCTCTAAAAGGCTTCCTCTTGAGCTTGTTATTTAAGCAGATAATCACCCTAAGCAAACTGAAGTTATCATCAAAAGGAAAGGTTTGATAGTTAAGCTCACAAATGTTCACTTTATCTTCAGCATCCAAGATATTGGTGAAAATATATTTAAAAAATTTTTTATTCCACCAATTTATTTTCTTCTTAAAACTTTTCAATTTAAACCAAAATCTATCCATGCCAAAAATAGACATATCAGGATGCAAAGGGGCCTACCAATTTTCTTGAACCATATCCATAAACGAGTCAAAAAGTAACCACATGTTTTAAAATCTAAAATGAGGAATATGACCCATATGCCTTCGTATGAGGCTAACTAAAAAAGGTGAATGATCAGAAAGAGTTCTACTAAGATGTTGAATAGAAATTCAATTAAATGCACTAA
>NW_021418881.1:0-1887 GCF_001605985.2 Dendrobium catenatum | reverse complement strand
ATCTAATGTTTATATATAAAATGATGCAAAATAAATTTCTTAATCTATATAATTATTGGCTAAGCAAAACACGAGAGAAAGGCCCACTGTAAAAACTTTTTTAAATTCTCGAATAAGGAGAGAACTCTATTAAAAAAATGTAGATTTTATTTTCTTAAACTTTATTGAAGAAGCAAGTGTTTTGTATTTAAAGTTATTATAAAAATTTTGAAATTTTGCATCTATCACTACATGATAAATAGCATTTAGCGACACTCATTAGCATCATAAAACTATTTGCAAATTAAGTATTGCATGTGATCGACCAATCTGTCAAAACAATGTTCATTGAATTGCTCATGGTGAATATTTTGGTACAAGATTTGTCAAGTTGCAACAGCGAATATATGTTGCAACAAGTTACCATAAGAAAAAATGTTGTTGCATGCAAAATGTTTGATAACATGGAGTTCCGGACATATTGTTAAACAACAATTGTCACAAACACCTAGCTACATAATAGAAAGCATTTGATGGTTTCTATAAATTTTACACTTGTAAACATACAAATGAACCCATGACAATATACAAATAAATTTGGTATGAATTCACATGAAGCAATCCCTATGTACATAGTATAAATAAGTAAAGAAATGACAAACTTATACGACAACCGAAACAAAATTTTCTCATAAAATTATTGATTATAAACCATAAAATATACAATAATCGTAGCATTTTTTTATTTCATATGACATAAATACAACTTCAATTTAGCAAACAAAAATAAAAACAAGCTTGTTTTCATCAATATCGTCATTATCATCAACTTCATTGTCGTTGTCCTGATCACCGCCATCACCTTGAGTACTACCTAGCTATACCAACTTATTCATGTATCTCCTTTAAAATGGATTGCACAATCTCCTCAACCACTTGTCATGTAATTATCTTAGAGAATGATTTTTTTTTTCACTTTCTGATAATAAAAATTTGATAATATTTATAAAATCATTTGATAAATGACTGTTACTATCTAAATGATAATAAATATATGTATGATAAGTAGTCATTTCTTCAACATTTAATAAGATATCTATCAAAAGTTTATAAAATCATGATAAAAAATAAAGATAGGAGAGTTAAACATATTTGATTGGAAGTAATGCTCCACTAAATAAGAGTCAAAAGCTTGGAAAAATCATCATAAATGCAAACTTTCAGTCTGTAAAGGGAGAGGAAAAGAGAAAGGAGGAGCAAATTAGTTCAATTATCTTAGATGGAGGGTGAGAGGAGGTTTTATTTGTGTTGTTGAAGCCCAAGGGTATATTAAAATTTAGTGTGATATTTAGGGTGAAGGAGACATAAGCCCTACTAGGATCACACTAATTAGGTCTAGCATGACTAGAGCTTCTATTCTTGTTTAGGCTTTAACTTGTATGTTGCGTGGAAGAATTAGGATTTAATGAGTAGTTGGTGCATTCATGCAAGAAGATATCACATATAGGGCAATAATTGGGCTTCAATTCATATATACAATTTTATTTAATCTCCATACAATGAAGATTTAACATAACATGATGAGTCAGAATGGATTGGGTGGAAATCTAAATACTTACTCTAACAATTCCAAGTTGTGATTTTGAAGTTGTGAGGGAGTTAATAGCTAAAGGGGCCCCTAATTTACTGATGATTTTGGATATATTGTTCTCATTCCAACGACATAGAGTAATGCCGAGGCTTTTACCCATATGGAAATGTCCTTAAAGTCTTCCTTTATTCGTTTAAATCATAGTGCCCATTATTATGAATGATCAACCATTGATAAGCATGGGCCTCCATTGTAAACTAGTTTAAAGTCTTTCGTAGACTTGAATTTAAAGAGAGATCGAACTTCCTCATGAAAGG
>NW_021418880.1:0-314 GCF_001605985.2 Dendrobium catenatum | reverse complement strand
TCAAGATAGGCTTGAATTGAATTCGGTTTGGTCGTTGTCATAAGCCGTTAATTATGCCCTCAAGGTGGAGAATCAATGGAAAAGACAGTCACAGAATCGGCCACTCAGGAGGAATTTTGATTTACCAGCTGACAACAATCGATTGACTTCTCAAAGTGTTGCCGGCAATAGCAAATCAGTGACGGGTCCAATTACCACAAATGCAGCCTCCGGCAGTGGGAAGAAGGTGTTAGATCCCAAAGAAATTCAGAAAGGTAAGAGTCCTGTGAGAGAGAATCCATATGCTAAACCTTCGGGTATCAAATGTTTTAGAT
>NW_021418879.1:0-226 GCF_001605985.2 Dendrobium catenatum | reverse complement strand
ATGAAACAAAATATGGAAGGAGGCATCCATATAGAAAATAGGTAGATTGTCGGGTTCACCAGGATAGGTTAATTGATATTTAATTTGAAGAATGTAACCTATAAGGTGGCCAAGGGCTAGATTTTTTTTTATACGGGCGGTTGGGAGGTGAACTAAGGTAATGTTTTTGATATAATTAATAATTAAATATGTTGACCTCATTATTCGAGGTCAATTTTCCTGGAAT
>NW_021418878.1:0-205 GCF_001605985.2 Dendrobium catenatum | reverse complement strand
ACCTCATGGGTTTAGCTCGACCCTTAGGTTTATGAGCATAAGAGATTTTAAAGTTCGGCCCTTAGGCTTGTTGAACTTTGGGGATTTAGCTCGACCCTTAGGTTTACGAGCGTAAAAGATTTCAAAGGTTCGGCCCTTAGGCTTATTGAACCTCATGGGTTTTAGCTCAACCCTTAGGTTTATGAGCATAGAAGATTTCAAAGTT
>NW_021418877.1:0-257 GCF_001605985.2 Dendrobium catenatum | reverse complement strand
ACCGAGTGGTTTTGCCACCAAATGGCACCACAGATAGGGGTTATGGCCAGCGCCGTTACATTCCTTATTGGCATCAAATCCTTGAGATATGAATCAATAGGATATGATCGATATGGCACAAAGCCCTATGTTAGCTAAGGTGCATTCAAATTTGTCTCCTTAGATAAACATTCAACCTCGGTCTATAAGGTCCCCTTGGACGAAGCAACCCATGGCTGCTGCCAAGGATCCTTCTGTCAGGTTGGGTCGACTACCTC
>NW_021418876.1:0-218 GCF_001605985.2 Dendrobium catenatum | reverse complement strand
GAACTGATTTTTGTACTAATTGTCCTGAATGATAGGCCAATCATCCTGGATGATAAAGTCATAAAGTTATAATTAATGAGCTATTCTGAAACTCTTCTATTTAAGAGAACTTTTTCTACCCTTTAGAACATCTTTTGCTGCTATTTTGACCTGAGAGAGATAAGAGGAGAGGGAGAGTAATGGAGAGAGAGAGAGGATCTTGTGAGGGGGAGTTTGTG
>NW_021418875.1:0-233 GCF_001605985.2 Dendrobium catenatum | reverse complement strand
TGATGTTTGAAAAAACAAATGTTGTTCGCCCAATTCTAGGAATGTAACTGAGCTGAGCCGGCCGGTGAGTCGGCTCGAGCTCAATTCATTTATGTGCTTGTGAGCCGAGCTCACGAGTCGAGCTCGAACTCTTTTAGTAAACAAGCTCGAGTTCAAAGTTGATGAGGCTCGGCTCGTGAGCTAGCAAGACTGCTCGAATTACTATTTGAATTTTATTTAATATTAATATTTTT
>NW_021418874.1:0-460 GCF_001605985.2 Dendrobium catenatum | reverse complement strand
AACCCGTTGACTATCCCCACTCTAACTACATGCCCCAGTCAGCTTATCACCCGAGACCTAAGCCTAGGCCTCCTCGACCTCACTTAGAATCACCATATCGTCTGCCTGCCTTTGATGGTTCTTTGGATGGTTACTCCTTTAGGGAATGAGTTAGACAATTAGAGGACTATTTTGAATCACATGAAATCCTAAATTCTCGCCAGTTTAGCATTGCTAGGTCACACCTGAACGGTAATGCTCTCCAATTTTGGATGAGGTTAGAAGATCATAAAGAGTCTCGTGGCGAATACCCTATCTCTGATTGGAAAAACATGAGACGAGAACTTGGATTAAAATACCTTTCCCCTACTTATGGTCACCCATCTGTTAGTAACATAAGGGTTGCTTCCCCAACCTGTATGTCTTCACCTAACATTGATGGCTGATCCCCTATTAGATCTACAGTTGGATCAGTCTATTA
>NW_021418873.1:0-258 GCF_001605985.2 Dendrobium catenatum | reverse complement strand
GAATTTGGTGTCGTTGGGTTTGTATTTCCGATTCACTCAGTTTGACTGTATGTTTGATGAAATCGGAGCTCAAGTGATCCTGGATTTAATTTTTGAAGTTTTCGACTTGATTTTGCCTCGATATTCTTGCCCGATCAAGGTAATTTTTTGACGATATATCAATGGGAAACAAGACTATTTTATTAGGAATAGATGTATATAAAAAAACATTTTTTAAATTAATCAAAAAAATTATATATATATATATATATATATATA
>NW_021418872.1:0-6669 GCF_001605985.2 Dendrobium catenatum | reverse complement strand
TTAAAGGAATTACCCTCTTCTTCTATTATCCTTCATTGTGGCCATCCCTTCTCGCAGGCCATGCATGCGTGAAACCTCCTTACTGATCCACCAGTTTCTTACTCTCATAGCATTTTATTTTTGGTTTTTTCTTAAGTATTGAAATAATTTTAGTTATATTTTATTCAAGCTTACTTATAAAGATGCTATTTCATTATCTTCATGGTTAGTGATAGGACTAATTTCCTTTTTTTTTTGAAAAAAACTCACAATAGGAGGTCTATGCATTTGATTTAAAAAGGAGGTCACAAGTCCTTAATGAATCTAAAAAACAATAAAAGCTTTCTCGGGAAAATACATAAACATATGAGTCAATATTATTCACACATCTATACAGAAACAAAATAAAAAGAAAGGATGCAAGCTAAAACACTACAGGAGACTAACCCAAAAAAAGGCGCTCCGAAAAGAGCTAGGAAGAAACCATAGCAAACAGCCATTACCAAAATGCCTCCAGCCTACTAGAAGCAACCAAAAACCACTAATAGCATAAAAAATCTACAGAAAAATCTAGAGAAAGAAGAGAAACCAAACAGAAAACTAATTGGACAAGGGAAGAAAACCCAGCAAAACACAACAATCAACCAAATTAATTCAAAAACAACAACGCACAGAACAAGAGCACAACCCACAACCACACCACACCGCGAGCTAACCAAGAACTAAACACCAGCGAAAGAAAATGCCACTGACCCAGGATAACCAGAGGCCCACAATAGCCCACCAGAGGAAAAATAAGTCAGCCCAAAGTCCCAAAAACCCACAAAACAAACAGCTAGAGCAAAAAGAACATAAGCAACAATCAAAGCAGGAAAGTTTCCAACTTAATTTTGCCTCTAGATTCTCGCACTCGATTATGAGTTAATTTTTTTAGCGATATATAAACCATCTTGCAAATAAAAACTTATTTATATAGAAAAGATAAGGCCAAAAATATTACAAAATCGCATAAAAGTTTGTAAAATGTTTTTTAATTTAAGTCAAAAAATCATTAATAAATCATATAAAAATTACTAATTGAATGCTATAGATACTTATAATCAAATTAAATCTTGGTAACATTCAACTAGGATGAAGAGAACTTAAAACATCATAAACCAACGCTTATAATTTAAACTCACAATAAAGTGATTATATCATGAATATTGATTTTCATGCACTAGAAATTTATAACAAAAAAATAATAACATTTATAATATGCTTGGTGTGAAGTATTTTAACCTATGTAGAAGCTTAACGGAAAAGAAAAGAATAAGAAAGTTTTCACGTTCGTTTACCAGAACATATTCTTGATATGGATGGCCATAAGAGAAGCTCTATTGAAAGTTAACGTACCGTAATTTAGGAATATTATGTTTAAATTTATAAAAAAAAAAATTAATAAATTAAGAAAAAAAAATATTAAAAAATCTATAAATTCACAAATAATAAGAAAAAGGAATTGTTATTAAAATGACAATATTGTATACCTATATTTCCACAATTAAATTAGCAGTGAATGGTGTTTATTTAATTTCTTATTATGGCAAAATAAATTGTGTCTATATATATCATACGATTGTTCCTCGTATGTTCAGATTTTAAATTTATATACTTTAAATGTGCTTTTCATTTCATTACTTTTTTTGATCGATAATATGATTCGAGTTATAGGAAACAAAATGAAACATATCATAATTATATAAATTTTCATCGGTCATGAGTTTGAGTATCACATTGATTATATTTACGTTAAGGATGAAATCTATGATCACAAAACTATAACTTATTTGTTCTTATCTTTCTAATTGTATATGGTAAATGTTATAAACTATAGAATAAGAATTGAAATTCTAACATATCATTTAACTTTTTTTTACTTTGCTTGTAAAAGAATTAAATTATAAAAATATAGTTCAAAATTATTTAATGAAAAAAATAATAATAAAATAACTGAAATTCGTCATATTTATCCGTGAAATATTAAAATATAGTTCATAATTATATTATTGATTAACGATGAAAATAAATGAAATAATAATACGTATTAGTATGCATCGTAAAATTTAGAAAATTGAATATAAAAATATGTGAGAGTAGAAAACATTATTATAATTAAGTTAAATTTTCAAAATAAATTCATTTTTCTTGATATTAAATACTATAATTTTTTATTTTATTTTAAATTCTTTCATTATTTTATCTCTGAGTTTATTGATAAATTCTTGCGTATCGTTTTGCAATTTTCTTATTATTTGCTCTCACAATGTTAGGTGTAGTTAGATGTTGGATGATCTGTGTTGCAATTTACAGGGTATGTGTGTTGTTCTGCCGAAGTTATTGCTTATATATATATATCAATGGGCTGTGTGTAGAGTTTAGGTTTGCTAAGGCGTGTTGAGTTTGTCGTAAAACACGATTTCCTATCGATCAAGGTAGGGCCTATGATTAAGATTGATCCATTGACCCGTCCCTGAATATCTTGGAGCGGCTTGGGGTTTTGTTTCAGCTGTGTGAAGCAAGTATGCGCCACCCATTAGCGACACCACAGCCCTTCCTCCTTGAATTTGCCTTTAATCAGGGAGGACAATTATTAGGTTTCGGTTCACGGATCCTAATGTGCTCGCTCCTGATCCCACGCTCTCTCGGCCCCTTCTACGCGCGATTATGGAGAGAAGGCGACCATAAGAACCAAAAGATGCTTCAACGAAGAAGAACGCCATTCACGGTTGGCATTCTCAACCTCAAAATGCTACCCAGGAAATTTACGTTCATAAGCAGAGTAGATATTTGTGCGCCCTTCATTTTGGACATTCATTCCTGAGCACTCTCTTGCATCCTCCTTCAACATAGAAAGCATGCAATGGCAAATATCGCAGACCCATTACATCACGGAGGGCAAAATGATAATTAAGGTCCGGTCACCGAACCATAATCTGTGACGTCCAGCTCCCCTACGCTTGTATCGTGCTGCACTTTTACTGCAGACGCTTTCTTGAAGTTGTATTTAAGCTAAAGTAAACATAAATTTATATATTATATTTAAGCCTGTCCTTTTACTTTTTAGCTGAGTATTTAAAAAAGCGCCAAACAAAAATGGCACCTTAAATACTTCAATGAGTAAGATTATTTGTTGCGCTTTTGCTTTGTTTTTTGCGATTACGTCACAATAGAAAAGCAGCTAATATGCAATTTAAAATTTCTGTATATAGCCGTCCCCTTTTGCAAAAATACATCGGTAGCACAATCAGTTAAAAAGCACACGAAAAGCAACGGATCGACGCATATTTTGCCCTACCAAGAACCAACTAGGGTCTTAAGAAGGCTTAGGATTAAATGGATGGGGTTTATAACCACTCATTTAATTAACTAGAGAGATTTATAATATAATGCAATTTCAAAAATTTGACGACCAATTACCATTTTGGACAAGGAGGTCTCACTATAGATGAAGTAATTAAGCGTTTATTTGGCGACGACTTCTTACCGCTTTTCAAATGGAGAAAGCATATTTTAACAAGCAATAAAAAAATCAACCCCAAATGAACAATCTTTGGCTATTTCAAGGTTCATTTGGGAGATCGGTTTTCTTGCAGCTTCTTATAAATAAATTTTTAGTTAAGAGGAAATTAAATTTATGTATTAAATAAAGCTGCTTTAGATATATTAGTTAGAAGTGCGTACCTTAATAAGCATCAACCAAGACCTACAACTATGCTTATCTAACCAATTTTTTTTATTGCTTTCTAAAGTAACTTTTTAATTACAAGGAAACTACCACAACTTCAAATGCATTTGTAAAAGACACCACTCTTGAACAGTGATTAGTTGCCCAGCAAATACTGATATAAACATTACTGATACTATAAAACATATAAATACAACATATCGCTATCTAACATTCCGAAAAGAACACTACTTTACAACAGAGCTCTCCTCCTGAGCAATGGAGAGGGGCTTGCTAAACCAAATACTTTAACTCATGTCTTTATTTCAAGAACCAGATGACAAAAGGTCATGGAACAAAATGAGCGTAATAGAAGAGTAGGTGAGAATGCAAATTAAAATTACCTGGTTATCGAGGCTTAGGATAGCAGAGAGAAATATCACAAGAAAAGTGATTTCAGAGCAGAGCAGCATCAGGCGTCGTAACTATGATGTACGTGACTCTCCACTTGAAGCCATCACCATAAACCCCATTCTTGCGTGACAATGCTGGCACCTATGACACCTCCTAGTGTCGACTCAGAGGAGACTGCCCATGTGTGTCGATCTTGATAAGATCTGTTCTAAATCCCGAGCCGCTCTCTCTCTCAAAATCGCCCTTCGTTGCCTTATTCGTTAGTCGGAAGTGTGGCTGGAGACCGAAGCGGTGGAAGCGGACTTCCTCTCCTGATTGCTGCATATCACAAGGTCAATCTTCACTTCTCAGGATCAGGCAAAATGGTTACATTTCTAGCAAATTCATCTTGTGACGAGCCAGCGCGTTCCAGCTCCTTCTTCGATTCTGCAAATAATCTCTTCTTGTCTGCAGTCATGCTACCAGGAAAACACCACGCATGAAAGAGCAAAAAAGATATCAATCATGCTTGAGAAGAACACCATACGACTTATGAGAAGATATGTACTACATAAATATATGATTTTTTAATGTTATCATAACATGGATTGTGATACAAAGGTTTCATTTGGGATGATTTTCTTACTGCTTCTTAAAACAGCTTATTAGTGTTGTTGTGGGCTAGAATATACACGGCGATAGAGTTAGAAAATTTTCATCTTAGTGTTGTACAGATATCCAACACATAAACAAAACAAAAAAAGGAAGACTAAGATTTTTACATGGAAAACCCTGGAAAGGGAAAAACCACGGGTTCATGCCTAGTTGAAAGGATTCAACTAGTGTTTGCTTTAGTTACAAGTGGCTGACTCGTCTCTGAAATTGAGGATGATCAGATTACAACTCTCGGGTTGAAATTCAATTACAAACAAATATCGGAATTCCGATGACGTTAGGTTGAACACAGGCGTATGTTGGCGATCGAGCAGAACTCCAGCGTCGGTCGGCTGCCAAGGAAAGTCTGACGGTGGTCAAGGAGGAGTCTCATTCTTCTTTTCTTCATTCTCTTCTTGCTTCCTTGCTTAATTCTGGCGTCAGTCAGCAGCCGGGTGAAAGTCCGGTGGTGGTCGAGGAGCAGTCTCTTCCTTCTCTTCTCTTCTTGCTTCCTTGCTTAATTCCAATGTCGGTCGGCTGTCGGGTGAAAATCTGGCGATGGTCGAGGAGTCTCTTCCTTCTTTTCTCTTATTGCTTGATGTCCCCTCTGAAGAGAATTGAGGGGTCTATTTATAATTTTCTGAGAGTGACATGACCAGTAAGTAGGAGGAAGATCAAGGGTGGGTTAATTAGGAATGATTTGAATGGACGACCAATGTTGATTCCCTTGATCATAGACCAGACATTTGAAGGCTAATGATATAAAAATTTGACAAACTTGGGCTCGTTGGATTCATTTCGTCTAGCCCCTCGATTCGACTATAAACACACCATATTTAAAAAAATGTTTGGTAATCCAAATGATAGTTTGAACCCTCCAAATGTGTTTGGGGTCATTAATTTGGACTCATTTGGGCTCGGATTGAGTCGAATTTGGTGTCGTTGGGTTCATATTTACGAGACGTTTAGTTCGACTATAATTTTACTGAAATAGATGATCTCCAATTTAATTTTTGAAGTTCCAACTTGATTTTTGCCTCGAGATTCGTGCCTAATCAAGATAATTTTTTGATGATCTATCAAGCATAAAAATTGTAATTTTGTACTTGAAGGGGGCTTTAAGAAATAGTAAGGAAGTCGTCCCAAATAAAACTTAAATGTCTTTGCTCTGTAAATTATTCATTTATTAATGAAGATAATGTCCATGAAACTATCATATTTTAATGTCATGCAAAACATTCTACATATTTTAATATGATAATGGTATAGTATAAGGTCTCCAATAATTTAATAGAATTGATTGATAGTTCATCTAATGAGCAGCTTGATGAGTTATCCACAATGAAAGAGATAAAACATGTCGCAACTATCATCATTGTATCACCATTATTATATTTTCCTAATTATATAACCAACTCCACCTTTTTTTCTAAAGAGTTATATATTAGTAAGATAAATATGGAAAATCGTACACATAATAATCTTGTGGATGACTACATTTGTAAAAACTCTGAGAATGTAAAAAGTAAAAAATTTAAAATTTTAAAAGAGTAAAGATTTGAAATTTTTTATTTTGAACCTCACTACAGGAAAGTTGTGAATTTCCGGCGGATTTCGAGATTTTACGTCAGATTTCCGACAAAAATGTGTTCGACGGTAAATCGAGCGTTGGAGAACTTTTCCGTTGACAAAAATTCGTCGAAAATTTTTTTCCTACGAAAAACTTCAGCTGTAATGAACCTTGTACCTTTTTTTAATTGAATATATATGCTTGGGCCCATGGGTGAGTTTTAACTTAAAAAAAAAGGATTCCTCAAATTCACCTCCTTTTTATTTTAGTTATTTTGTTTCTACTCAGGTATGAAAGAATTTGTTGTGATTATATAATTCCTGGGTATTATATATAATTTTTTTGTCAATGAATATAAATATGTATA
>NW_021418871.1:0-492 GCF_001605985.2 Dendrobium catenatum | reverse complement strand
TGGGAAACTCGTCTTCTCACTGAATAGAGATGTGCCTATAGAAGAAATTCTTATTGGCAATTCAATTCAGTATGAAATAGAATTTAAAAACCTCAAGATTTTAGTTAATGGAAAAAGAATCTTAGATCTGTCCGCTGGTACTCGAGGAGATTCCCTTTTATAGAGATTACTTTAGGGTCTGGAGTTGACTCCCCCATCTCTGAAATGGAGGTCGTTGTCGCCCCTGTACCCTCTGTACCCTCTGCTCGGGAGGATCAAAATTAGAAATCAATAACGACAAACGAGCTACCATCTCAGTCTGAGATTGGGTCAAATTCTAGCACCTCTATTGTCGGTACGAACAAGAGAAATAATTACCTTCGAATAGTTAGAAAGAAGGTTGTTAAAGATAGAATGACTGCTGAGTCGAAAACCTTAGAGCTAGTCAAATTTGAGGTCAATTAAGAACCCGTTGTTCCTTCTATGTACCTTCTCCTTACACAAAGGATGGAG
>NW_021418870.1:0-228 GCF_001605985.2 Dendrobium catenatum | reverse complement strand
ATTTTTTAATAATATATTTCTTTTAAATTAAGATTTCATTTGTGACAACTTTCTTACTGCTTCTTAAAGCATATTTTTATTATAATAAATTAAAATTATTATACTTAAAAGCTGCTTTAAGAAGCGATAAGAAAGCCGTTCCCAAAACGAAACCTGAATCTGATTCACTCTCATGTTTAAATTTTTTTAATGCTATTTGACAAGTGGTAAGGGTTATTTGTGTAAAAT
>NW_021418869.1:0-1303 GCF_001605985.2 Dendrobium catenatum | reverse complement strand
ATCTTTTCGCTACATGGATCTTGGGGTCGCCACAGCATGGTTATGGAACAAGTACAACCTGACATTGACACTGCACAGGAGGAAGTAGAGCATGAACAAGAAGAAGAACCACAGCTCCAGAGGAGGGGTAGGCGGGAACCCTCAAGTACACGCCTGGTACATATACTCTCAAACTTAAAAAGAAGAGGCAGTAGAAATTCAGGAATACTTACTATTGTATTATGTTTGAACTTTCATATGTAACTATTTCAGATTATGTAATATATTCTTCATAATGGGTTCAAAAATTTGTTATATATTTTGGTTCTTTTAATTTGATATTATAAAGGACTATTATTATCTACCGAACCAGAAGAGACAAAAAAATTTATGTTTTAAGATAATATGAAAAAATATTTCATTTCATAATTTAATATTTTGTAAATCTAACACCTCAGCTACAATACTCAACAAAGCACAAAATCGTTATGGATGCCTTCCTAGATGATTACACCAAAAGAATGATTGAAAGTGGAATTAGTCACTTACGTGAGAGTTTATCTTTTCCGATTGATGAGATTCTCGAAGTCAAGGTATCATCAAATGAACTATTCAGATGTGTTTTGAATAGTTGGGGGGAAGATCAAGATTGCTTACTGTGGAACGAGCATCAGGTGGTGAAAAAAATAAGGTATATCGGGTTGGCTTTGAACTTTGAGACGTGGGTTGGAAAAATCTACAACAAAGAATTGGCCACATTGTATCAATAGATTTAAAGTATTATAAAATGTTGTTACAATGTTCTGAAGATGGTATATAGAAGGATTTTTTACATGGAAAAACTGGCATCATATACAATCAGAATTTAATATCAGATTCAGATGTTGTCCTACACAAACTTAACTGCAAGGTCGCCTACGATTCATACTGAACAATATGTAATAATAAGAGTTATGTATTTTTAGCTACATATTATTATCAAGACTTTTTTTATGTATTGTAACTCAACTTATAATTTATTTTATTAATAAGACTTTTTTTTCCTTCGTTCCTTTTTTTATTAGTCAATTTTATTTAATATTTAATTTCTAATGGCAACTTAACTTGCATTTCCTAAATATATCATATTTATATTTATGTACACGCCCTTCTCCGAAGAACTTAGTACTAAATCAAGTTAATATTTAGCATGTAATGTCATCGTCATCAAGGTCCTCTTCATTAAAGCTCTCACAATTAAGAGATTTCCTTCATATATTATTTAAATTATTTTTACATAACATTAGTTAACATATAATAAAAAAATGTTTTTATAAAGAATAAT
>NW_021418868.1:0-346 GCF_001605985.2 Dendrobium catenatum | reverse complement strand
GTCAAAGTGAGGATGAGGCTACCTTGAGTTTTGATTTTGGGGACGTATTTAGGTTTTAAGTGAGTGTTTAATTTGAATCTAGTTTGAAACTTTTGTGTTCCATAATATTTTACTTTCATACAAATAATTATGTGGTTGTTTTATTTCATTTTTGTCATTTTATGAGTTATTTATAATGTTTTTAGTATTTTTCTTTTAGGCTTACGCCTCACCTTGCCAAGGCAAAACACCTTGATTCTTGATTTTATTTTCTTAAACCTTATTTTGCCCAAAGATTTTATAAAAGGAGCAGTAGGGGAACAAAGGAGGATTCTGATAGGAACCCCTTGGATTTCCAAGTGTCTCT
>NW_021418867.1:0-295 GCF_001605985.2 Dendrobium catenatum | reverse complement strand
CCATAGTGATGACTTTTGGCTTGCACGGCTAATAGGGGTGTCAAAATGGGTTTTCAGGTTGGGTTTTGGTCAAACCCAAACTTGACCCGGGTCTAAACTGGTTGACCCAAACTCGACTCGGTTTTATAAATGGGTCAAAAATTCAAAACCGAACCTGACCCAACACACGAACCTGGAATAGGGCAACAAGCACGCAAGTACACAATGCAGATGCGGATGCATCGATTGCGTGATGCGGGCACGGACGCAACTAGCGACAGAGAAGGGGGCAGTCAGCAGTGCGAGCGAGGCAGTG
>NW_021418866.1:0-296 GCF_001605985.2 Dendrobium catenatum | reverse complement strand
TTCCACTCAGGTCGTTGATCAATTGGGAATGAAGTTGATGGACACCGGTTGCTATGGAGTGATGATGGGTACAGAGAAGGTGGAGAAAGGCCAGGGAATCTGTAAAGGAGTGGTGTTGACCATCCAAGGGATTCAAGTAAGAGATGACTTTCTTCCACTAGAGTTAGGAAGTACTGATGTCATCTTGGGAATGAAATGGTTGCAAACTTTGGGGGAAACCAAGGACAATTGGGGAGCACTCACGATGGAATTAATAGTTGATGGGAGAAAGGTGGTTATAAGGGGAGATGCAGGGC
>NW_021418865.1:0-209 GCF_001605985.2 Dendrobium catenatum | reverse complement strand
AAAAAATTGAGATGGTGCCTAGAGGTAATCCTAGATCCAATACCTATTGTTTCAACCAAAGGACTTGGACCACAACTTCCAAAAGTAATGTACTCAGCTTCAGCAGTGGAAACTGCAACAGAGTTTTACTTCCTACTAGACCATGAGACCAGAGACTATCCTATGAATTGATAAGTTCCTGAAGTATTTTTTATATCCACCTTTCATCC
>NW_021418864.1:0-212 GCF_001605985.2 Dendrobium catenatum | reverse complement strand
TATTTTAGGACTAAAAAAATTACAAAAAAATATCCATAAAATAAATCATAATATTTGAAAAATATCAATGAAATCGGTTTGTAAAACAAACACCTAAATGTACATATTCTTTAAGGATTTTTGTTGGTGTCTAAAAATTACAAAAAAAATTCATGTAAGTAAAATACTTCGATCAAAATACCATGGTGAAGATGGATTTTGATTTGGAGTTA
>NW_021418863.1:0-375 GCF_001605985.2 Dendrobium catenatum | reverse complement strand
CTCAACCTAAATCTACCTGATCTTGAGCTGGCTTGAGCTATATTCGATCTTGTGGTCCTGAAAAGTTAGTAGGCAAAGCAGTCGTAGGGAAACATGAATGTTTTCTATCATCAAAAGTCTAATTCATAATCTAAGATTTGCAACAAGTTGCATAAGTTGAAACATGGATATAATCTTCAGATTTCAAAGCACGAAAAAAATAGTTCAAGCATTTTGCATTAAGTTGTGCTAAATCTTTTTCATCAAAAGTCTATTCAGTAAAAGGAAGTTCAATTTTAATGCCATTAATTTTACGAGAAGGTGATTTATAATCTTCTTTAACAAGCATCCACATATGATAATCAAGCGATTATAAAAAAATAGAAATGCAAGTTT
>NW_021418862.1:0-304 GCF_001605985.2 Dendrobium catenatum | reverse complement strand
TGACGACGAGTCGAGCTCGAGCTCAGATTTTGAACTAGACTCGAGTTCGAGCTCGAGCTCGAGCTCGGATTTTGGTTGTCAAGCTCGACTCGAACACCTCCTGGCTCGAGCTCGACTCGACTCGTTTGCACTCCTAATTGAAGGCAAATAAAATAATAAAAATGCTTATTCTTATAAAAAAATTCATGATGAATAATTACACACCTTGCAAGTTGCAACAAAACAAATAAATATACATAACATAAATATAAATAGTACAACTCAATACTATTTTTGAAATCACGCTAGAAATTTGAAACCAATT
>NW_021418861.1:0-502 GCF_001605985.2 Dendrobium catenatum | reverse complement strand
TACAGTAAAATGCATGAAGTTGGAGTTGGATTGCCTGAAAGTCATTGCTTGAACAGTAATAGACCTTGCCTTTGCCTATGGAAAAGAACCTCATTACTAACTCTCCTTACTGTAACAAGGGTAAGCCCTTTTTATACTTTAATACATCCACCAACGCTGTTTCTGTAACATCAAATCTGCTCCAGGATCGTCCGGACCGATCTGGATCGTCCGGACCGATCTGGATCGTTCCGGGACGATCAGTGCAGTTTTTGTTCCAGATTCTGTCCAGAAGTTACAGGAAAAATTTCCTGTAGAGATCGTCCAGGCCGATCTTGGATCGTCCCAGGCCGATCTTGGATCGTCCGAGGACGATCAGTGTATGGCAAAAGTCAGAGAGCAAATCGTCCTGGAAATTAATTATCGTCCTGCGAAATCGTCCCAGGACGATGTGGAATTTGGTCAGATCGTCCAGGAAGATCGTGTGATCGGCCGGGCCGATCAGTGTATTATTTAGCTGAAA
>NW_021418860.1:0-345 GCF_001605985.2 Dendrobium catenatum | reverse complement strand
CTCCTTCAAGCTGCTTCAACATTTTTACAGTCTTCTTAGAGACCGTAGTCTCCCACTGTTCTTCTTGAATTGGCTTTTTTTCATTTCTTCTTTCTTCAACCAGGGATACGGAAGAGGACGTGACCACCCGAGTTGATTCCTTTCTAGGGTGAGACAACTCATTGTCGGACAATGTGAGTTCCCCTTTTTGATATTTTCTTTCAAGCCAATCCTTGAAGATGTACCAATCTTCAATAGGATGGCTGAGCACCCGATGATATGGACAATAATTTGGGTCACCAGTGTGCTTCGACTCTTCGGGTCTCTTACATTCAGGCAGTTCTAGACCCGATTTCAACACTTGTC
>NW_021418859.1:0-367 GCF_001605985.2 Dendrobium catenatum | reverse complement strand
CTTATACATAACATATATATAATTGCATATTGTGTGTAAAAATTATGTATATAGCGTATATGTACTTATACATGGTATGTATAATTCATATACATAGCATGTATAAACTAGTACATAATGTCCATAAACTGGTTCATAATTTGTATAATCTTTATACATAGCTTGTATAAACTAGTACATAGTCTGTATAATGCTTGTACATAGTGTGTGTATAATATTTGAATAAATTTGTATATAGTGTGTATAATGCTTATAAATAGTGTGTATAATAATTTACATAGAATGTATAAACTTGTACATAATTTGTATGATACTTGTACATAGCATCTATAATACCTATATAAACTTGTACATAGTATGTATAATG